>NW_022280126.1:348447-539126 GCF_004355925.1 Anarrhichthys ocellatus
GCTCAGGTTTATAGTTGGGGCTGGCTCAGGTTTATAGTTGGGGCTGGATCAGGTTTATAGTTGGGGCTGGATCAGATTTATAGTGAGGGATGGCTCAGGTTTATAGTTGGGGCTGGCTCAGGCTTATAGATAGGGCTGGCTCAGGTTTATAGTTAGGGCTGGCTCAGGTTTATAGTGAGGGATGGCTCAGGTTTATAGTTGGGGCTGGCTCAGGTTTATTATTAGGGCTGGTTCAGATTTATTATTAGGGCTGGTTCAGGTTTATAGTTAGGGCTGGTTCAGGTTTATAGTGAGGGCTGGTTCAGGTTTATAGTTAGGGCTGGTTCAGGTTTATTATTAGGGCTGGTTCAGGTTTATAGTTGGGGCTGGCTCAGGTTTATAGTTGGGGCTGGCTCAGGTTTATAGTGAGGGATGGCTCAGGTTTATAGCTAGGGCTGGCTCAAGTTTATAGTTAGGGCTGGTTCAGGTTTATAGTTAGGGCTGGTTCAGGTTTATTATTAGGGCTGGTTCAGGTTTATAGTTAGGACTGGCTCAGGTTTATAGTTGGGGCTGGCTCAGATTTATAGTGAGGGATGGCTCAGGTTTATAGTTAGGGCTGGCTCAGGTTTGCCTTGGACCAGCCCCTAGATAAGCTGCTATAGGCCTAGACTGCTGGAGGACTTCCTAGGATACACTGAGCTCCTCTCTCCTCTTCTCTCTCTCTCCTTCTGTATGAACTCATGTCCCATTAATGCTCATTACTAACTTTGCTTCTTCAACTTTGGCTCAGTTTTCCGTTGATCGTGGTTATATCTGGACCCTGGTCCTTCCTCCTGCCATGGTCCTGCCTGACACCCACTACTACTATCTTTGTTATTAGTAGTCGCATTGCTTGCTGTTGCCAATTCTATTACTGCTTTTACCATTGTTCTACTCCAACCACTTCTGCTGTTATTAGTGGTCGTACTCTTTCCATCATTATTATGCTTCCTACTCATTATATGACTTGTTTATGTCATATCTGTTGTAACTCTGTTATGTTGTAAATGCTGGAAGCATTCACAACTTTCCTCTATATATTAATTATTCTGCCACATTTTTTGTCATTCCTTACACATTTCTCACTGTAGAAAATTCTTTAAAACATCGAAACGTTCAGCTCAATCATATACCGGCTATTTCTTTCCTCATTCATACCTTTTTATACTTTAATAAATATTCCAATTCTTTTCTATACTTTTCCAGAAAATGTTCCTTTTTCTAATGCATGGACGGAATGCTCAAATTTGACACATTTACAGTTTTTCATTCATTTTGAACGGCTACTCAATCATACATTCACTTAGAAACTTTATTCAAACTTCTAAATATTACACATCTAGATGCATGCTGGACATTATTTCATTAACTTAAACTTTTCAAATTATTAATTTCCTCTGAAGCTTTGTAAAAATGTATTTTTACATTGGTGTGTATTGGATACAATGGTCAGAGTAAGAGTAGGTGACGTCACAGCTAGACCGGTGAGGAGCTTAACCATCTTCAATAAAATAATTGTTAATTTCAGGTCAAAATGTGTAGTCATTTATACAATGTCACTGTGGAAGCAAAAAGACTTACACAGAGTCTGAGCTAATAATGTAGACTAATAATGATAATAAAAGCATTAATGGTATCAGTAATAGTAAAGAAATGTGACTAATTAAAGCTGCGTGCAGCGATGAACGGGCCCTCGCATCTTCCAGCACGTCGGGGGTGGCGGCGGGACTCTGGCCTGCTGAGACTTCCGCGTTTTTAATCCTGCGTGGACCGCCTGATGCTGGAAATGATGCTTTGCAAATAGTCCGATGCTTCCTGTATCCGCTGCCTGGCGCAACAGAACACGTGCAAACATGCATCATGTAGCTCTGTGTCAAATGTAAACCACATTGTGTAAAAGTCATGTAAATCGGTTGGTGTTTGTCAAAAAAAAAACGTAGATTTACTTTCGCCAGCAGGTGGCGCTGTGAGTATTATTGAAAATCAGCTTGTAGACATCCTCAGGCCATTAGTGTTATCAAGCATGTGAAGTTTGGGACCGTTTGGAACAAGTCCAGCTGTGTTACATCAGACATTTCCTTTAGCCAGTAGGCTTCGCGGGTTTACTGTAGCGCCCCCCTAGTGGTCGAATGCAAAATAATTCTCAGGGTATATTACTGGATGCGATGTGCACATATGCTGAATATTTTGGGAATTTAGAACAAATGGTTGAGAAGTTATGTGTATTGATATTTTGCCACGCACCTAAGAAGTGTATTGGTCCATCTCTTGTAAACACAAAGAGATATCAAAAAAGATTTTGATAATTTTTGATGATCTAGATCCACTTATGATCCACAGCAAATTTCGTAGAAATCGGAGCCAGTGTGTAGGAGTTCGCAAAAATGTGTTTTTTTTCACTATATTCAAAATGGCTGACTTCCGGTTGGGTTTAGAGCTTAGAGCTCAGGGGGCTTTTTTGTCAGCCTACATGTGATACATCTGTTTACCAAATGTTATACATCTAAATTTTATATATAGATAGTGAAACATACTGCGAGGGCTGCATCGTCGAAATATTGTATAAATTCATACAAAATTGAAAATGGCAGACTTCCGGTAGGGTTTAGAGCATGGCCCCAAGAGACTTATTTTTAAGTCTCCACAGGACACATGTGCCTACCAAGTTTCATACATGTAGCCAAAACGTTGCGCTGGGGCTGCTCTTTTGAAATATTGTAGGGGGCGCTATAGAGGCAATTTAAAATGGCCAAGTCAAAAACCCATATACACTATGTCTTCCTATGACACGTGTACAAAGTTCCATGAGTTCTTGAGCATCCCAACCCACTAAACCATCAGCTTCCTTTTTCATGGCGAACGATGGGTCGCCACGGCAACAGCCTACAACGAAAACGCACAATATTCATGATGATGCATCATCAATGTCTTAAGGCTATCCTTACCAAATTTGAGACTCATCAGGTTACCTGGCTAGGAGGAATAAAGAAAAGTATAAAATATGACATTTCCTTTAGCCAGTAGGCGGCGCTATGAGTTATTGAAATATTTTCAATTGAACTATGTTGAAGCTTGACGTAGCATCATACATAAGAAGTTTTATGCGGATTGGATAATGTACCTTGGAGTTATAACAACTTATAAGAACTTATTTTTTCAAAAACAATGAGGCAAAATGGCCGCCACGCCGCGTCAAGGTTCTTCGATGAAAGCGCGCGATTTTGATAACTTTTAATCACAAAGGTCTTAAGAGCATCCTGACCAAAGGAGAAGTTGATCGCATAAATTCTCTAGGAGGAGTTCGTTAAAATACGAAGGCTGAAATCTGCAAAAAGTGACAAAAAGCACAACTTCGCGGGTTTGCTGTAGCGCCCCCTAGTGGTTGAATGCAAAACAAATCTCAGGGTATGTTACAGCATGCAATGTGCACATATGCTGCAAATTTTGGAATTTTAGGACAAATGGTTGAGAAGTTATGTGTATTGATATTAAGCCACGCCCCTAAAAAGTGTATTGGTCCATATCTTGTAAACGCTAAGAGGTATCAGACAGCTTTTGATAAATTTTGATGAGGTAGATCCAGTAATTATCCACAGCAAATATGGTAGCAATCGGACCCAGCATGTAGGAGGAGTTTGCAGAAATGTGTTTTACACTAAATTCAATATGTCGGAAAATCTAAGTAGGCGGAGCTTAGGGGTCTGATTGGCTTTTTTGTAGCTCCAGCTCAAGTGGACATGTGTGTCAAATTTCAAGTCAATCAGACATACTGGCCAAGGGGCGTCGCCGGTCCGACTTGTAGGGGGCGCTAGAGAGCCATTTCTTAACACAGAAAGATGCATTCTTTTTCAGATGGCTATATTCACCAGGCTTGACAAGTACCCAAAATTTGGTGAGTTTTCATGCATGGCAAGTCCTCCAACCATGCGTACGTTTACCCAAACGGGTACAATATCAATAGGGCCTTCGCGGCCCGACGTCGGTAGCTCGGGCCCTAATAATACCCCTTACAATATCAATAGGGCCTTCGCGGCCCGACGTTGTCGGTAGCTCGGGCCCTAAAAATAAGAATACCCCATACAATATCAATAGGGCCTTCGCTGGCCCGATGTTGTCGGTTGCTCGGGCCCTAATAATAATAATAATAATAATAACGCTTACAATATCAATAGGGCCTTCGCTGGCCCGATGTTGTCGGTTGCTCGGGCCCTAATAATAATAATAATAATAACGCTTACAATATCAATAGGGCCTTCGCGGCCCGACGTTGTCGGTAGCTCGGGCCCTAATAATACCCCTTACAGTTTCAATAGGGCCTTCGCGGCCCGACGTTGTCGGTTGCTCGGGCCCTAACAATAATAACCCTTACAATATCAATAGGGCCTTCGCAGGCCCGACGTTGTCGGTTGCTCGGGCCCTAATAACAACAATACCCCTTACAATTTCAATAGGGCCTTCGCAGGCCCGACGTTGTCGGTTGCTCGGGCCCTATTAATACCCCTTACAATTTCAATAGGGCCGCGCCGGCCCGACGTCGGTTGCTCGGGCCCTAATGATATTAGCAGTGGGTGTCAGCAGGACCAGGGTCCAGGTATTACCCTGATCCATGGAAACCTGTGAGGAGAGAAAGCACAAAGACTCTGAGGAAAAGACAAAGTTAGTAATGTGCATTAATGGGACATGAATTCATACAGGAGAGAGAGGAGAGGAGCTCAGTGTATCAGGAAGTCCCCCGGTAGTATCAGTCTATAGCAGCATATCTAGTTCGACATCTTTCATACATTGTTGGTATTTTTCAACTTTGAAAGCCAGCAATAGTAAAAGTCTTCAAATGGCTGAGAACGCTGCAGTTTCAATCTTAACTAAGACTAGGACCAGAACAATTCAGCATATATCAGTTTTGTTCCCATTCTATTTAGTTTGTCCAAGCCATTCCAGTGAACCAGCATGCACAAAACCAGGGCCCTGGCCCACATGAAATGCTATTAATGACATACTGTATGTTTACCCTGGAATAACATGTTAAAATGGATGCTGTGAAAAGGGCCAATTACACCTATTTTAGCTTTTCTTCATTGGGTACCAATTCATGTCAGATCAGACTTGAAATTGTAAATGGACAATTCCCTTCCTACCTGACTGATATCCTAAAACCTTATACTCCAATCAAGACTCTCCACTCTCAGGAAAAGGCCGTATGGCTGCTGACTTGTTTTTCACCCTGGGAGGAGACAGGAGCCCTGTATTCTATCGTGCCCCGTAAAGTAAGACTATCCTAACAGGAACCTTATGAATACAAGCACCAAATCCTCACTATATATTAAAAGTAAAACATAAAACATGTAAAACAGCGACCGTGGCTCACTGGGTTAAGAGGGTTGTCTGGTAACCGCAGGGTCAACGGTTTGATTCTCGACTGGGGACGTGTTACATGTCGAAGTGTCCCTGAGCAAGACACTGAACCCCCAGCTCCCCGGGCGCCTGTCATTGGCAGCCCACTGCTCCCTATATACAGGGATGGGTCAAATGCAGAGGTCAAATTTCGTGTATATGTATATGACAATAAAAAATGGCTGAATAATGTTCCAAGGTAACACCAAGGAACACTGGCCTGGTGATCTTCCACCAGGAAAAAGGATCGTAACTGACTTTCCATAGGCATTGTTTGTGATGCCTTGTTAAGAGGCTGTGGTCATTTCACCTATTTCTGTGCCATGTTGTGCACATCTGGCAGCACCTCGTTCTCCGGCCAGGAGCAGAGGACCAATCTAGAATGCCTTGGGCCTAATTAATGGGTTCTTACTGGATAACAATGTATAATTATAGTCTAGGCCAGGGGTCACTAATAGGTGGTCCGCGGTACGAGTCCGTACCCAGATGCCATTGTATCTGGACCTGGACTTAAAACTAATAGATAATTGAGAATTATTGATTTTTGACGGAGCACTTCTATACGCACTTTAAACGGCACGCCTTTTTTAGCCTTTACGGCACTCGTTCAGCGGTCCAAGAAAGACACAAACGAATTACATGCGTTGTAAATCACATCACGTGATGTTACTCAGCCAATCAAATATGTATTCTGATAAGCTTGCTGACTCGAGTGAGATTTACACACACAGGGAGACGGGGCGAGAGACCGCGTAGTCGGAGAATAATACGCGAGTCAGAAGTTATTCACATGGCGTTCTCTAAAAAGAGAAATGTGGACAGTGAGACCAGAGCCTTTAACCCAGAATGGACAGCCTTTTACATTTTAGTTCTTCCCTTGGACAGTTCAAAACCAGTATGTCTCCTATGTTCAGAAACTGTGGCGATTATTAAAGTGGTAATGTGAAGCGCCACTACGAGACAAAGCACAACTCTTTTGAGCAAACGTACCAACTCACATCTGAAATCAAGGCACAGAAAATAAACCTAAGAGCCCAGTATGATCAGAATCCTAACATAAAATGTTTAACTGTCCAACAGTGATGTTAACAAAGAGGGGAATGAGGCCGAAAAGAGTGTTTTCAACAAACACAGATATAACGTTAGACCCTGCACACAAATGTCTCTTTTTAGAAGAAAATAAGAATGTTTTTTTTTTTTTCCATTATCCAAACCGCTTATCCTATTCAGGGGCGCTGGAGCTGATCCCAGCTGACATTGGGCGAAGGCAAGGTACACCCTGGACAGGTCGCCAGTTTATTGCAGGGCACATATAAAGACAGACAAGCATTCACGCTCACATTCACACCTACGGGCAATTTTGAGTCTCCAAATAACCTAAGCTGCATGTCTTTGGACTGTGGGTGGAAGCCGGATAACCCGGAGGGAACCCACGCTGCCACGGGGAGAACCTCCACACAGATGGACCGCCCGGATCGGGGATCGAACCCCGGGCCCCTCTTACTGTGAGGTGAAGAATATAAGTAATGTAATAAATAATAATCATTTGTTTGGGTGACATCACTTCACACCTGAATGAACTGAATTTAAAGCTGCAGGGCAAAGACAAGAACATTTATTTATTATTAGAATATTTATTATATATCATTCATCCAGTTCAATTTGGAATTGTAATTGTATACCCCTGGTCTAGGCCCACTGCAACATGTACACTGCCAACATGTCATTTTATGAAAGACACATTTTTGAAAAACTAAAAAACGGAACAGAGATATTTAGAGCCAGTCTGTTTCATCCTAATCACACTGTAGTTAAATGTGTTTCTTGTTAGTTGCATTTGTTATAAGTGATAATTTTCTCCGACAAGAGCCACATCACAGCAAATCATCAGTTCATTTAAATCTGACAGCGTAATAAACTACACTGTGACAGTCCAAATATTAAGACATTTAGACATGTTCAACAGCTGCCACTACAGGGCTGCACCAGTTCTGGTTAACAAACGGCAGCTCCAAATAAGTGCCATGAACAGCAACACATTAGCAGACATTGGAGAGCTGACCTTGACCTACACATAACTGTTTATTTTTATTTATATCACATCCCGACATCAAACTTCACTGTCCAAAATGACTGCCCCATTATAGATGATTAAAAATAATACATATACCACCTTATGTTGTAACAGATATTTTTATCAACTTCTTGTGAACATTACAAGTTTTTAACTTATTTTTGCCATGTATAGCCTGTAACGTTCGGCCTCGTTGACCTTTGCAATTAAAAGTTACTCAAAGCTTTACGTTTGATGGAATGGCGTAGCCGTAGCGTGGCGGCCATTTTACATGATTCGCCATTAAACAACAAGCTGACGTATCTCCACTGGACTTGCTCAAATCTGTCCCAAACTTGCCATACTTGATATCAGTCATGGCCTGAGGATGTCTACAAGCCAATTTTCACTCAGTCATAGCGCCACCTACTGGCAACAGGAAGACAGCGTTATGTGACAAACGGCATCCGATTTGCACTTGATGTTGAGCAACATAATGCATGTTTGCGCGTGTTATCTAGTGCAACATAGCGGATACAGGAACTGGTGGAATATTTGCACTACATAATTTCCAGCGTCACACAGTCCACCGGGTTAAATACGTTGAACTCCGGGAAGCGATGTCGCCCCTCAAACAGGCTTCCTGTTTTGCCGCCGAGTTACAACTACATCCTGTGACCGGCTCTCTGAAACGCTGTCAAAAACTGACATTTCATCAGGTTTCTAAACCTCATCTTCCGCTACAATTTTTAGATCCTGATTACTTGCATCTAGATGTTTTACCAGAACCAAAGATCTCAGTCATCAGGTGCTCGGAGTTGAAGTGTTTATAGCAGAGGTAGCCAACACGGTGCCCGTGGGCACCTGGTCGCCCGCAGGGACCATGTGAGTCGCCCGCAAGGCATGTTCTGAAAATAGCACTAGGTCCCCATGGAGCTCCGTCTAAAAATTGTAGTTTATGTTCTTTTTTAATCAAAAACGCTTGCATCCATGTAGATTTTAAAAAGGAAGAGGCCGCACCGCACTAGGTTTTCAGGTTCCGAATGGCGGGCGCTTCCCGTTGGCACCGGACGCGCCGCGATCGCACACCGTCGTCAGGTCCGTCAGTCCTCGGAACAGGCCGCGGGGCAACAACTCGTGGGAGGCGGGGGTAGAGGCGAGGCAACGCAGTACAATCGAATAGGCCCAGACTAGAGGTTTAAACGCAGGCGACCAAAGGCACTCGCGTGCCTCGGAGGGTTGGATCCCCCCCTCGGCTATAGACAAGACTTTTTACTAGTTTCTTCGTGGAGAAAAAGGTACCCAAAAAAAAGCTGGTGACAACAGACTACGGGGCGGCATGCAGGCTTCATTTGCGCAATGCAAAGTTGACCCAGATATCCCAAAATGTGGTGATCAGTACTAATGTAATAGGATTCATTTAAAAATGTGAAAGAGTTGATTTTTTTATCTTACATAACTGATCATTTGTATAAACGTGGGACAGAGTTCATGATTTGTTCAAAAATGTTAGAAAGGTAGTTGGTAGTACAAACCAAGATGTGAAGATATGACAGTTAATGATTTCCTTTTTAGAAGTGATACTTTTTACAAAAATATAACAAGTGCGATTTTGAACAAAATACACAATCATTGTTAATAATTATTGTGAGGAATAATTAACATTGACATGTGATTAGTCTCTTCACATATATTATTATTATTATTAATAAAAGGTGATCTGTGCAACTTTGTTAGTCAGGAAGTTTGTATCAAACAAGTAGTCCTTCGTGCTGCTCAGTATCCTTGAAGTAGCCCTCAGTTTCAAAAAGGTTGGTGACCCCTGGTTTATAGCTACAAGTCTAGCCAACCCGCCGAGGCTAAGTGCAGCAAGGCTTGTTTTTAGCTCTTAGCTTCTAGCTCCGGGTGCTAACCTGTTGCTAACGTAACGAAGGCCGCAGACTGGGCCAAGTTAAGATACGATCTGCAAACTGTAGCCTAATTCCCGCAGTGGGTCAATTTGTTGGACTGTCACTATCTCATCTACCATGGCTCCACTCACCTCCCCATCCGGCTGTGTCAGCTGCGTCCGCCTGGCTGATAAGATTGCAGAGCTGGAAATGAGAATCTCCACACTGTACCAAATCCAAGAAGCCGAGAAGTTAATGGATACCATCACCTTCGGTCCAACACAATCTGTGCCCGAGTGCCTGATACCACCGCTCCCTGTCCCGCTGCAGTGACCGCTGGGACTGCCATGCCGCCAGAGTCCGGTGTGACTGCTCGCTGTCCGGCTGCCGATGCTCCTCTGGTCACCGTCCATGGGGATTCCTGGATACATCCCGGGGCAAAGCCTAAAGCCTTGGTCAGCTCTACTCCACACCATCTGGAACCTTGGTCGCAGCAGGAGAGGGAGGGTGCTCCCCTCACGCAGCCCCCTGCGATAACATCCTACTGGAGAACAAATACGATCTTCTGGACCAGCATGACTTCCCTCCCCTGGCTGTGGAGCCTCCTACAGCACTTGGGCTGTCCCACTCCACATCGGATTAATAACGATATCTGATACAAATATAAAACGGACAACAAATAGACGGACGACAGAGTGATTTATTGACGTAAGTATTTTGAACAGACATCAGCACCGACCACCAACTTTGTCATTCACTCTGGTCCTCGTGTCCTCGGCATCTCAACCACAGCCTCATGAACGAGTAGTAGATTTTCCAGCAAACCTTTCCGTTTATATTCTTTCAAAAGATACCGTAGAAACTATGTGAAAGAGAGAGGAGACGCGATCTAAATGTTTATTTCCTGTTTATTCGATGTGGGTACTGAAAGGCCACTCCAACCACACATCTGCTTTACGCACTCGAACATAAAACAGTTAATTCAAAACCAGTTAATCTCGCACACCGGGAGCAGATTGTTAAGCATGTGAGAGAACATTAACAGTGTAGATTGTTGTTTTGGCGTAGGCTACGGCCCACAGTAGCCTGTGTACTGTCCGCTAATAAAACACCACAAGTAAGATAACGTATCGTCGCTTTCCTTACCAAGGGTCGCTAAAATATGTTCATTTTTCCTTATTCATTTGGTTTGTGGCATTAATTGATTTGTGTTCCAGGAGAGCTTTGTTCCGTACAGGAACTCCAAGCTGACCTATCTGCTGCAGGGGTGCTTGGGAGGAAACAGCAAAATGTGAGTTCATACATCGGTGGTCTAGGCCAACAGATGCTGTGTCAATTATTTGTCAACAGTAATGGGTCTCATCAGGGCGGGAAAGAATGCATTCAGAGTTATTTTATTCTAATGACTTTATTTCTGTTGTCATCCCTGTTATGGGATGGTGTAGGAGGCGGACCCAAACGCACTCACACAGAAGGTTGAATCCAGCCAAGGATTTTATTTCTTATATGCAGGATTCCACAGATACACAAGCAAAACAATGGCACCGTGTCCAGCGGACTAGAGTCTCTCCTTCTCTTCCCCGGAATCGGGAGGGAAACTCTACCGATGCAGGATCATACAGCCTCCGGAGTCAGGAGGGAAACTCCACCGAACTCTCACCTGGAAATGGTCCGGAGAGGAACAGTCAAGGCCGCGGATACGGCAGGCAATCGGTGCCAAGAACCCTCCAAGGGGCAGGACAGCGAGACTGTGTGGAAACCCGAGGTCCGACACAGGATCACTAGGACGTCGACAGTTGTACTCCGTGGTACTATGCAGGATGGCCTCTTCGCACAGGTGATTCTCAGGGATCGACTCTGAGCGGCAGGAGTGCTGAAGACAGCCAGAAAGTAAGGACAGATCTTCGCTGAAACAATATTCAGACTTACGTGGCTTGGACCCAGACTGGTAACCGGACAGACTGACGACGCGCCGGAGGAAAGCCAGGGTATTTAAGCCAGCCGGAGATGATCACCGGAATGCAACACAGCTGAGCCTAAGGAGAGGGCCGTGGTAGTGGGCGGAACTCGGGGGTGGAAACTGCAGGCTCACACAAAAACAAAACACAAGCACAAGGCCCTCAATAACAAACCAGACAGAGGGAAAACAGAGGAGCACACACTAGGAGCAGACAGGAATCATAACAATCCCAGCCTGATGTCTGTGACCATTGCCCCCGAGCCAGACAGCTTTGGAGAAACCCTGAACTCCTTGAGGTATGCCAGCAAGGTGAGTGGCATCTATGGTTGTTTAAAGTCCTGTCTTGATGACACAGCTGGTAAAATGTGACATGAGTACATTAATCCCATGATGTGAAACTGTAGATAAAAGTGAACTTTAGTGTAAAGTTACATTTGATTTACTAGCTGAGAGAGTACAGGAGTAAAGTAGTTCCTGGTTTAAAAATGCACCATCTAGGTTATGTTAAACATGTTTTATTCTTCATCAACAAATAATCTGTTTCCTTCAAAGTCAAAGTTAGCTTTATTGTCAATTCCACAATATGTACCAAACATACAGAGGAGTTGAAAAGACGTTTCTCTCCAGTCCAACATATAAACATATAAAGTGAATACAGTGCAAATAGATAAAAAAAAACATTTAGACAACATATATATTAAGAAAAAACTATCATTCTTTAGTTTGTGGAGAAAGTAGAGGCGCCTCTGGGCTTTCTTTGCCAGTGATGTTGTGTTGGCTGTCCACGAGAGGTCCTCACTGATGTCCACCCCCAGGAGTTTGGTGCTGCTCACTCTCTTTATATCGGCACCATTGATGGTCAGTGGTGGGTGTTGAGTGTGGCCTCTCCGGAAGTCAACAACATCTCCTTGGTCTTGCTGTTATTCAGAAGGAGGTTGTTGTCTCTGCACCACGTGGTCAGAAGGCTGACCTCCTTCCTATAGTGGGTCTCATCGTTGTTGGTGATGAGACCAACCAAGTTTGCAGAGCTGCAAACTTGACCATGTGATTGGTGCTGTAGGTTGTAGTGCAGTCGTGTGTCAGCAAGGTGAAGAGCAGTGGACTGAGCACACATCCTTGAGGGGCCCCTGTGCTCAGTGTGATGCTGCTCGAGGTGTTGTTGCCGACACGTACTGCTTGTGGCCTCTCACTGAGGAAGTCCAGCAGCCAGTTACACAGCGAGGTTGAGCCCCAGCTGGTCAAGTTTCCAGATGAGTTTTTGTGGGATTATGGTGTTGAATGCTGAACTAAAGTCTATGAACAGCATTCTCACATATGAGTCTTTTGAGTCCAGATGGGTGAGGGCTGGGTGGAGAGCAGAGCAGATTGCATCCTCCGTGGACCGTTTGGCAAACTGGAAAGGGTCCAGGGTGGGGGGAAGAATGGATTTGATATGTGACATGACTAGCCGTTCAAAGCACTTCATGATTATGGGGGTCAGTGCCACCGGACGGTAGTCATTAAAGCAGGACGGAGTGGATTTCTTTGGCACAGGTATGATGATGGTGGCCTTGAAGCATGATGGAACAACAGCTTGTCTCAGAGAAGTATTAAAGACATCCGTGAAGACGTCCTTCAACACACGACCAGGGATGTTGTCTGGACCTGTTGCCTTGCGGGTGTTGATAGTGGAGAGTGTCCTCTTCATGCTGGCAGCAGACAGGCACAGAGCCTGATCGTGGGGAGGGGTGGAGTCTTGTGTGGACGTGTGCTGTTTTGTGTTTCAAACTGTGCAAAGAAGCTGTTGAGGTTGTTTAGCAGAGAGATATTGCTGTCGCAGATCTGTGGCACGGGTTTGTAGTCCGTAAGGGTCTGAATGCGGAGGAGGCCCCCTCTGGCCACACCCGTACCTGCTTCAGAACCGGTCTGGAGACTTTCACTCTTGGTCTGTATGCTGGCAATCATGCTAACTTAAGGTTAGCATGATTGAAATCTCCAGCGAGGATGGTGAAGCCGTCTGGGTGAGCTGTCTGTTGTTCACTGATGGCCTGATACAGTTCACAAAGTGCCGCACTTCTGTCACTGTTGGGGGTGGGAGGGATGTAAACAACGACTAGCAGAATTGCTGTGAATTCCCTTGGCAGATAGAAAGGACGGCACCTTATGATCATAAACTCCGCTAGTGGTGAGCAGTGTTTACATACCACCACAGCGTCCCGACACCATGCATCACGGATGTAAACGCATACCCCCCCGCCGCGACTCTTTCCTCCTGTAACAAGGGCTCTGTTTGACCCACAGCTTCATTTTCCACCATTTTTTTATATTATAATTTGTTGACTAGTTGTAACAAAATGACTCCTGGACAATGGCTTCTAACACTCACTTACTCTAACAGTTGTATCATTTTCTCATAATTGACACGAGATGTTGTGTTTCCTCTCTTTACAGGTGAACGTATGTGTGATTGGGACTGCAAGTGCCAACAGGAAGTAGAGCGAAGTGCTTGAAAAAGAACTCAACGCGGTTCTTACTGTTTTTACCGTTATTCATGGTCACAACATGAAATGTTCAGTGTAATTGTTTCGCATGTCTTTTGACTTGTACATTGTGCTGTTTGGCACATTATGGTGCTGAATCAGTAAGACAGTGAGACCAAAGTCATGGTATTGTTTTAGGTGTGGTGAGGATGGCCACATTGTGTCCACATGCAGCAAAATGCCCAATCCCACCCTTGTGCAAGCCATGAAAACAGAACTCAGAGAGAAGCAGCGGGCTTGGGAAACCCAGAACAACTCCCCTACTACTTCTCATTTAAACTAGAACAGGCTTCTGTTGAGGGATAAATAGAGGCCAAGAAAACACCATGTCCCCCATCTGCAGGAAAACCCACAGAGTCACAGAGGAAAGAGAATTGGCAAAACGTCTTGTAGGCAGCAAGTGTACGGCCGATGTAAATGTGGGTGAGGTGAACTGTAGTTGTTTATTAGACAATTATTTTCTTTTCTTTTCAGGTCACCACAGTAGCCAGGTCCTTTTATCAAACCCATTTATCTGAGCATCATATTAAACCCATCAGTGATCTACTTGAGGTAGAAGGAAGCAAATGGGCAGCCCGTTCTTTACCTTGGTTATGTTGAGGTTGACCTGAAGTTCCCTAAAGCCTTCCTTGAGTCCGAGCCTGAAATTTCAACTCTGGCTTTAATTGTTCCTGATCTCCGGTCAAACAGTGGCGTTCCATTGTTAATCGGAACAAACACTTTGGACCGCCTCTATGATCAGTGTTTTGACGAATCCTCATTTCCCCAAAACTCATATGGCTATAGACAGGTCCCTCGCACACTACAACTGAGAAGAAAACAAGCAGAAAGTGGGGAACTTGGCTTGGTGAAGCTCAGAGGAAGGAACCAAGAGGTCCTCCCAGCGAAACAAAGTGTTGTTGGAAGGCTATGTCTGTGTCAACTCAGTCAACACAGAGAAGTATGCACTTGCCTTATTTCTCTTCCAGAGCACGGCTCTAAGAAGTTGCCTGTTTTTCTTCGAAATGAGACAGAACATGACATAATTCTACCCACCAACTGTGTCATTGCAGAATTAATTGTTGCCGATATCAATGAGACTCATCATTCAGTTGATGGGGATGGTCAGAAGGTTGTTGTTGGCTGCTCTAATCATCAGGCAGAAGAAAAGTGTCCTGGAAAGAACTTTGACTTTGGCACTTCTCTTCCTGAGGAGTGGAAGGAGAGAGTCACTCAGAAGCTGAGTTCCTTTTCTGATATCTTTGCCCAGCATGACCTTGGCCATGCAACGAAAATCCAACACCACATCAAGCTGAAGGATGAGACACCGTTCAAGCAGGGAACCCGTCCAATTCATCCTCATGAAGCGGTCAAAAAGCACCTCCGAACCCTTCTTGATGCAGGCATAATCCGTGAATCAGAGTCCCCATTCTCATCACCGATAGTGGTTGTAAGGAAGAAAAATGGTGATGTACATTTATGTGTGGATTACAGAAAATTGAACCTGCAGAGGATTAAAGATGCTTATGCATTACCAAACCTGGAGGAGTCATTTTCCTCTCTCGCTGGATCGAAGTGGTTTTCCGTGATGGATTTGAAGGCTGGATACTAAGAAACTGTTTTTATTATTTGCACTACTGTTTTTTTACCAAGTTAGTTAATTTAATAGCATTCTATTTTATTGTATATACTTTTTTAAAATTATTTTCTTTTCTTTACATTTATTATATTCCGCTCTGTTATTTTATTTTATTGTATATATTGAGCATCTTAATATATCTTAATTGAGCATACTTAATATTTGTATCTTTACTCTGTAACTTCATTTGCTGCTGCTACAAACTAATTTCCCCCTGGGGATGAATAAAGTATCTATCTATCTATCTATTTATCTATCTATCTCTTATTTCAGCACAAATAGGACCCGCATCAAAAACTATATTTAACTATCTTAAAAAGGTAATCATAAATTATAAGGATCCCAATTCAAATGGATATGAATATGTGTGTTTGTTTGCATGTGTGTATGTGATAAGTTTGTCTGTCCAAAATGATGTGTTGAATTGTATATGAATTATTGTGTGCTTAAATGTTTTCTGTAAACTCTTGGAAGATTAGCCAATGAGCTAAAGAGGTCCAAATAAAAATCTCCTACAAATGAGATAAACAAAAAAAAGAAAAAAGAAATTGCTTCTCAGGTCTTACTACACAACTGAAGAGCTGTGAAAAGACATTTTCACTCACACAAACGAAATGGCAACAACGTGATCCTCTCTGTATTTCCTGTTGTGCAACACTATTTGAATGTAATGAACGGATGCAATGGAGACATACAGGAGACTCAAAGCTCCGGGACGCCTGTCTTCCAACAGGGACAATCTGCTGAGTATCTATGGTTATTTATTTCTCTTTCAGTACATAACTGTGGTGAAATAATAAGCACATTACATTTTGTTTCATTAACTCCCTTGCACTCTCAATCATGATCTCAATCGCCCATTCTCTTGTGTGAGCATACTGTGTCATTATCTCGTTCTTATTAGATTATAATGTTGTTTTTAATACGCAAAACAACAGGCGCTTGTTTACTCTACATTGCAGGGACTGTAGGAACTATGGCTCAGTCACTAGATTTAGATTATGGTTCCTTGATCAAAACACATAAGGTTCATTGGTTCCTGTAAAAAAAAACATGCAGAGCAAGTGCTTTGAAAGCGAGGCCAGGCGGGTGATTAAAACCTCACCAATATCAGATGGGTACCAATGATGTTCTGGGCGAAGAGCTCAAAGGATAGTAAAAGACAAAACCCACCCAGCTCCAGCCTGTTCACCGGCTGCCGTCTGGAGAGAGATACAGAAGCATCAGCTGCCGTACCAGCAGACTTCAAAGCAGCTTCTTTCCTCTGGCTGTGAGACTCCTGAACTCTTCCTCCACCCTTCATATGTAATATAGTTTTTGTGTTTTGATGTGTAGCAAAAATGGGACCGTAATCTGCATTTTGTTGTGCAATGACAATAAAGAAAATAATAAAATCAATTTGAACCCAGGCGACAACCTCTGTTTTTGAAAAGTGAAGCCAATTTGCATTTTTTCTAATGGCCATCAGGGGGCGACACATCTGTGCAAAAAGGAGTCGGACTGTACTACAACTATTGTATTACTTCTCTCTTGATTTATTACCTCAGTAAACATTGTAAACATGAGTTTATGGTCTCAATCTCTAGTTTCAAGTCTTCTTCAATACAGCATGATGTTCATTTAGTACATTATGGTCCATTTAGAGTCAAACAGACCATAAAGCAGGGGATGCTTTAGGGCGGGGCTACACAGTGATTGACAGGTTACTACCACTACAAGGGCTGTATCCAGTCACAACGATTATGTTTACTCCATATATACAATCTATGGTGAGAACTAGGATTTCAATATAATTTACTGTGAAAGGATCTTAACTTTCAACCTCAGTGCATCACTTCTTTTTTTACACTCTACTTTATTTCTAAACAGTTATTCGGAAATTGTATCGTTAAAGAGTAGAGTGGATGGACTTAGGCTCAGACCTGGGGATGAAGTTACACTATAAACAAGTGAATATCTCTCATACTGACAAAAGCACAACCATGATATAAAGCTATGTTTTGTAGAACGGAGCAGCTCGTGATGCCGTTGCTCTGATCTCACTGAGTCCCCCTCCTTAGTGGCTCTCATGGTCTGGGGCTTGGGGGAATTTAAGGCTTATTTGAGCCGAGCAGTAAAGACCTCATTCCATCTGTTTAATTACAGTGGAGATTAGCAGATTATTTTTGCATTACGGGCGCCTGTCGTTCCTCATCACATGGGCAACACAGAGGGAAGGCTGACTGCACAACTGGAGGAATACACTCCACCTCAACAAGTAGCAGGTAATGCGTTACATATCCATGTTTAACATCCAGGAAAGGTTTTTTCCTCTACCAATATGTTCCCATACATCTATACTGCATTCTTAAACATCTTTGTTTTAGAGGGAAAAACATATTTTCTCAAGGACACAGTTTTCATTTTAAACACGTGGTTTAAATTTAAAATGAATTTAAAAAACACAATTATACTACTTGGTTAGGTTAAGTAAAACATCATAGTTTAAATTAAGTCAACATGGACTTTTGGTTTCACATGGGACTCAAACAACCGTCTCCTGGGTGGAAGTTCAGTGTTAGTTTGACCCGTCAATCCCCCCGTCCTAATGCCGAGTTCCACGGACTGATTTGAAAAGTATTTGTGATACATCAAAAACAAACAATGACAATGCAGTTTCTTTGTAGGGGAACTGCACTTTTAGGAGACTAGGCTGTTCCCCTACTAACACTCTGCTTCAGCCCCCCTTTTGCGTATTATCTTGATCCTGTGGTTAACGTCGCGAAAGAAACATTAGGGTTAGAAACACCATCATGGTTTGGCTAAAATAAATATGCTTGTAACGTTATGTAAACTACGGATGTAAGGTCTTGTGACTCAGTGGCATAGCGCAACATAGCCACAGTTTGTATATCTTACGGAAAAGTTGAAAATTTTTTTCCAACGAAAGTCCAGCACGTTACATGCATACAGTTTTTTCAAAATAAAATTCCATCTTCACAGGAAACAACTTTGTGAGGTTTAGGCAACAAAACTACTTGGTAGAACATGCCAAACCCCTCACACAACCTGCCAGAAAGTCACAACTGTTAAAGGTATGTGGTCCAGATACAGCCCACTATCATTCACCTCACATGCTGCTGGATGAACGACACGTCAACTATAAACTGAAGGACAGTGAGTGGAATTTTCCTAAGTGTTAGTGTCCTATTATTATCTAATTACTGTTTCAGAGGCTATGGACACAGACTGGAATTCTTCGGATTTGTAGATATTAGAAAGGTTGTATTGAGTATGATATCAAATTTGAATAAATGGAAATGTGAATGTGCAGGAAGGAAGGAGTCAGATGATATGTACGTTTCATTCAGGGCCTAGCTATAGATGATGACTACTTTGTAACTTGGCAACTGCTGAAATGTAAAATTTGGCATTTTGCAAAACTAACTGAAATATTATTAATCTTAAATGGGACAAATTCAAAACAACATAACAGCAAGTCGCACAATATTGCCTTTGTTTTTTTTTATGTGCCAAACATCCAGGTAATTTTGATAGTTTGCACAGTATTTATTTATTTCTTAAACCATTTCTGACAAATAATATGGACTTTGTGATGACTTCAGATATACTTCAACAGGAAATATGCTTATTCACTTTCTTTCCAAGGGTGAGATTAGCTAATCCATGTCAATCTCATGTCTGTTTCTACACTTTGGACGGAGCCCGGCTAGCTGTTTCACCCTGCTTCCAGTAATTATGCTAAGCTAGGCTAACCACATATTGACTCCATCTCTGTACTCAACACACAGACATGAGATTGAAAGACCAAAAGGACACAAATGAGTGTTATGACTGTTCCTTTAACTTCCCCGTCGGTATTGTCGTGGTTTGAGCGCATTAACTGCATGAGGTAATCCATAGATCGCAGAGGAAATTCATCGTCATCATCAGCATGTTTCAATTGTGAGTTTGAATGTTAATGGTCAACTTCTTTTAAATTGTCTGAATTTTTTTTGGAAGCTCCAACTTCTTCCAAGACCTCCAGATTCTCCTCCAGGAACATTGGAACTCCATTTTGTCCACTTGAGAGTCTCCAACTAAGGACCCCTCTGCTGTATGTGCAGTAAAGCATTTTGAACACAATAGTGTAAAGTGAAATGATGACATTGAGTGACCTAGTGTCAGTAGGACAAACTAGTTAGCCAGCTTGTGAGGACTTTATTGTATGTCGGCAGGCGTGTTTGTGGACGCGTCTGTGTCCGTCTGAATGCGAGACTTGGCTTCAGCTGCTCAAGTGCAATTGCTCACAGTTGGACAGATAGGGAGCAGCTGTGAGTAATTGTTTTGCTCAGTTGCTGAGGCTCATCCTGGCCCTTTATAGATAAGCTGGAGTAAATCTCCCTTTATGTCCTGGGAGAGCAGGGGAGAAGATGGAGACGGAGGAGAGCAAACACCAGGCCATGGCCAGCCTCTGTTTGAACTGCCTCTTCAAGACCCACAGCTTCAAATGACTTTTCCTATAGAGTAAAAGGAAAATAAAGTAAAGGGACCATTATTCTGCCCCTCCTGGTTGATGTTGTCTCATATTCATATGTGTCAAATAAGGGAGACAGGGAGATGGAGAGGAGTGTCAGAGGGAAGATCTGTTGGCTGCTCTCTTGTTACACAAGTGGAGAGATATTGAGCACTGGCTGTGAGCTGGCTTTTCTTAGTTTAGACAGAATCAAGGGAAATGTGCAATAGGCAAACTGCAACAGTGACACTGCTGTGCATTGGAATGACTTCATCTAGTTCCTCCAAAGGACTTGGAATCAACTGACAGCTAACTTTTTGATGTTGAACAGATTCAAGACACAATTATTTACACCATTATCAAATAACAATTGTCTATAGCTGCTTCCTGCGCTATGTCATACTTAATTGAGACTCAGTATACCAACTCTGGCTGTTCTAATTTCCTGTTAGTACTTCTACTTGCGAAAAGTAATGTACTGTAATTAGGATGTGACACACAGAATTTGTACTTTTGTTACGTAAATAATGTACATAACTAACGCCGCTAACGCCGTGTATGCAAGTTACGTAACAAACGTACTTATTTTACATAACAAACGTAGGCCTATGTTGGCTTATTTTAACATATGTTTACGATAACAAACATAAACATAACTGTATGTAAGTTACGTAACAAACATACTTATTTTAATCCAAATCACAATATTTTCCTAAAATGGAAAATAAATAAACGGATTCTACCTACTGCAGCTCTTATTCGTTGTTAAAGGAACATTCTGAAATCTAGCAGCAAACAACAATTTGCCATGTAAAGAAACAGTGGAGCAATGTCCAGCTCAGCAGAGAATGAAGAGCACTCTCCCCCAGTGTGCGTTGTGAGAGCTTCTCCGGGCCAGTCGCACAAGCTTTTAGTGCGTGTTAGCGTGCCCAACTGGTTAGCTCACAGCCGTTAGCTCACAGCCGTTAGCTCTGAGCTGACGGCATGCCGTCGACATGTTGAGAGCCGTTGAGAGGCAATCAAAAAGCTCCCAATCTCTGATCTTGCATGTTTACGGTTCATATGATAGCTGAATATTTACATACAACTCTAGCCGAGTGCAGCTTTAATGTGTATTTTTTTGATACCGCTTTATGATGTGGTGGTATGACGTCAGACTTGAACACCTCCTGCAGCTCATCTAATAAACAGGTGCTTTATACGACAGGTTAATAGCACAGATTATTCCAGCCATCATAAGGCTAGAAAATCCAAATCAGTCCACACAATGCACAAGTACACTGAATGGAGAGCCCTGCAGAGTACTTCACGTGGTGTGTTTATATAGTGAAGCAGCCGAAGCCTGTAATAACACGGATAACATCAGCTGCAATATTACAAGCTTCTGCAAATGCAAATGATGAGCCAAGAAGAGGGAGTGTGATGTGGACAGGAAGAAAAGAGGATGTGTTGGCTATTTATTGCATTTCAGCTGGCCTTGAGGGCAAGCAAAAAAAGCTTTTACTATGAGAGCAGCCACACCCCTAACGGCAGAATGAAGATATTCAGTTAGGGGAAATTAATTAGCTGTGCAACAGGCACCAACTGAGATTTTGTCCTGGGCGGCTTTGGGGCATTGCATTTTATTCTCTGTGATGATTTGTTACTGGGGAGCAGTCTAAATAGTTACGTCTTCATTTTCACACATATGCTCTCCTGTCTATGGAATCCCAAAAATCACAAAAGCTCAGATGAGTCAAAACAGAATTGAACACATCAATATATAATAGTTAAATAATCAGTGCAGAGTTATAAGTGTGTGATCAACTCTTAGTTTACATTTGTATTTAAGAATGTCCCTCTTTGTTTTCACTGCAATTTATGAATATGAGAATAAAAGTTATTGTTCATTCATAGAACAGCTAGTGCAAACCAAGCAATCTGATTGGTTCACAGCTGTGATATAATAACAACATACCTCTGCTATGATGTCTAATTATTTTACACTTTCAGTATCACTCCGCGCCTGAGAGAAAAACATGAATGGCTAATGTGTTGTCATGGTTGCTTGGCATCAGGGTCACAGGAGGGGAAACGGGTTACAGATACAAAGTAACAAAGTTAGCAGCTAAAACCCAACACAAAATGGAAACATTTAGAATTCTAATGTTAGCATGCCATGTTAGCATTCACCTCAAAGTACAGGAAAGATCACAGGGATATTGTCATTTGTTCTCGAAGTTTTGGGTGAGAAAGCCTGTTTGTAAAACCTCTTCAAACGTGAGGTTGATGCCCAATAAAAAGCCATAAACCAAGATGGCGGCAGCTAAAATACCGAACTCAAGGCTTTAAAACTGTAGTCCACAAACCAATGGGTGACCTCACGGTGACTAAGTCCTCTTCTTATATACAGTCCTTGGCACACACACTCATGCACTCCCATGTTCCAATGTGTTGTAATAATGATCTGTCCTTCACTTACTAATTACATTAAACAGAAGGAATGAAAAGCAAAGTTCACCGGGTGGAGCTGTGAGCTACTGGACGACTGTTTCGGGAGGACGAAAGTAAAACTCCAGAGACACTTTGTGATAAATTGATGATAGATTAATGTTTGAGAATAAATGTTGAAGTTGATGCTAAAAAAAAATAAAAAATATTTTCATAGATATTTAATGATACTCAAAGACAATTCACATGAGTTAAAATGATCATATAAAACAATAAACTAGAAATATACAACAGTTAAAAGCTCCACCACCATGTTTTTTAAATTTATTTTCCTTTAGTGCAATTTTGTAAATATTATGTTTTCTATTTCTATGTATTTCATTAAATAATTATTTTATTTTGATGAGCAGGGAGAGGATTGTTGGGGGAGATTACTGTCTAGAAAGAAAATAAAATCTGTAATATTGTATCATCATATGAGCAGATCATTGAATAAAATGTGGTTATTTTATAAAAGTAGCTCCACCTGCAGCAGTGAAATGATGCTTCAGTATTACCTAGTACTTATTACTTGATACTTTAAGAATTTTACTGACTTCTACACTAGCACGTATGTACGATTTTAAATGCAGTACTTTTACTTGTAATAGAGTTTTTCTACATTGTGGTATTCATACTTAAAATTAACTTTATCTAATAATTAACAACTTATTAAAATTTTGATTAATTATGCTAAAGCACAGCTGAACTAATGACCTTCAGTAGACTGAAATACTCATCTCATTGGTGCCATTTTACTTTTTTTATTCCATTTTATTTATATTATGTATATAATAATTGTATCTGGAGCACATCACAATTATTTTGGGATGAATAAAGTTGTTGAATATTTAATAAATATAATGAAACTGATGTGGCTTCATTGAACAGCAAATAGAAACATCTGGTCGTGTCATGGTTACAGATGGATGCACCAAAAGTGCCATGGGGATATTTTTATTATCAAGTCTAACTTTTCATCTTTTTCGTAATTTTTATTTGCTTCCGGAAATGGGCTTCCATATAAAAGGCATATTCAGTGGCGGCTAGTGGAGCATGTTCTAGGTAGGGCTGTGCCACATCCAATCAATTTCAGCAAACATCCCAGTATGATTTAATGCAAACAAATTAGGTTTCAAACACGCATTACGACTTTGCAGTTAAATATTTAACATTTATTCCAACACGAAAAAAAGCAGTAAATAACACTTTGACAAACACGTCAGGACATCTTATTTTTGTCACCCTCACAGGCAAGTCACTATATTATAATAATATATATATCATATGATAATATTCAGTATAATATAAAACACACACACACACATGCTATGATTAGTTTTCACTGTTAATTTACCATCTCAATTACATGTTGATGCCTCCATGACCAAGTTAAGCAGATGAGACTGAGGACAACTATGTAGAAGAAAAGATGTTCACTTTGCCTAATATGTAGCTTGTCAGAGTTCTCCATGTGTGTCCTGGTGTTCTCATGTTTCCTTACCTCCTCATCCCTCACTCCCTAACTGTCCGTGCTGGATCTGTCCCCGTTGTTTTAAAAAGCTAAATAAGTTATGAGCATGACATCATCAAGCTAGCCAAACCTGTCTGGTGTACAGGTAGTACAGAAGCTTCGCATGTACTGCTTCCCTTTCCCGCTAGTCTGCTGTCTGATTGTGAGGTCAGGCTGATCTGATATCAGCTCTTTGGCCTGCAGGACCTCCTCCAAAGTTCTCCTCTCAAACGGGTCTTGGAGGAGTAGTGCTCACACTCGCATGTAGAGACTCGTCCTGAAGAGAACAGCAATTTGGGGTGCTACAGATTCTGCCCCAAGCTGAATCTATTGGAGGACGCTGATTGGCTAAATTGTATGGCACACATTTATATCTTTAATCAGCAATTGGCTAAACTGCTCCATAGACCCGCCTCCTGTGGGCGCTTTCTCCAGCGCCCCAGAGCTGCTGAGACATGCAGACAGGCGGAGAGGATGTACAGTGACCATAAACTACATCTCCCACAATGCATGTTGATTTTGTGACCTGCGAAATGACGGCATCCTGGCGCTAGACAGCAGTTTTTCCATATCGGCGTTTAACTTTGTCAGTTACATTTTATTTCACACTGATGGTGAAGGTAAACTGTGTAATTAATCCGTGGTTTACGTGTGTGCCGAACCGTGAGGGGGGATCCGTTACACCACAATTATTCACTCAAGGCAACAACATGTTGTCTGTGTGCCCACATTAAAGCTATCACAACAGGTGGACAGGAGAGGCAACAGCCCGTAAAACTGTGATTGAGTTGAAAATGATCGACAAATAATGCCAAAATGTCCAAGAAGAGAAAAATTGATGCAGAGGGAAGAACAATTAGTGAAAGTGAATACATGTTTGTGCATCAAGGAGAAAAAACGGTCTGTCTTCTGTGCTATGAGGCAGTGTCGGTGATGAAGGAATACAATTTACGTCGGCAATTTTGACACCAAACACGAAGCCAAGTATGCTAAATTTAGCCTCCAAAAAAAACAATTGTCCAAAAATTAAAAGGCAGAACATATTTACAAAAGCTACAGCCCAGTGCATGCTAAAGGTATGTGAGCAGGTGAGCTCCGACCAGATACAGACTTTAAAAATGTCAGTTTGTGAAGAAACACCATCGCAGACCGAGTCCAGGAACTAGCAGCAATCTAACAACACAGCTAGCTAAGAGACGAGCAGGTACTCGTCTTCTTCATTAGCTGTTGATGCAAGCGTGGACAACACGGATACAGAACATCTATCAGTGTTTATAAGAGGCTGAAGGCAGACCTGACTCTCAGTGAGGAGCTCTTGGCTGTAGCTGCCATGCACGGGACAACAACGGGGACATTGGTGATGCAGAGAGGTGACAAAAATAGCTTTGAACAAAGTTAATGTAATAACTTATGTTTGATATTTGTCTTTGATATTTTCTTAAACAGTTTGATCATTGATAGAGTAATGTGGGTTTCTTAACCCTAAATTAAAAGGATTTATGTTATAATAACAGAAATGAGGTTAAATATATTTTTACATTTATATAACTGCATGTAGCTACAATATTTTTACACTTGAATAAACAATAATCAAATGCAGAGACAGTTATTTACTAATATGTTAGGAGTAGTTACATTTACACAGTCTTACATTTACAACCGGCCCTTTGAGGGAAACCGTGATGCTGATGTGGCCCAGAGTGAAGATGAGTTTGCCATTCCTGTTCTAGACCAATCCCTGACCTGGAAAAAGTACATGGACACGTCAGAAAAAGAAGAAACCTTTGTTTTTTTCTCTCTCTCTTTCTTTGTTTTTTTTTCTTCACATCTCTCTTTATTCACAATCAGTTCATTGGCGGTCACAAAAAAAATATAAAAGATAAAGCTTTATTCTTTAAAGGGTATTGTAGTCCGTTTTATTTTTGACTCATTTGACCTTTCATTGCCTCTTTGTTAACTTTCTGGGCTCCACAAAAATTATCAACAATAAGCAATTTTCATGTTTTTTTCTTATTTACTGTGTCAACAGAATTGCTGGCCAGGAAGGTCCTCAAGAATGCGTATAGCAGAGAGTAAATACTATTCCTAAAATCGTTCAGCTCCATTTAATGAATGTTGCAGAAGAATATTTTCTGTGTGTCACAGCCATAAAGATTTTCATTGCGATTCAGAGCATAAAAGGCCATAACCCCGTCCCTCTGTATGGGAGAGTGGAAGCCATCTGTGTTCTCCACACTTCAGACAACCAAAATGCACTCACAGGATTATGGCTTCATTATCACCTAAGGAGAGTTGCTGCGTGAAAAACATGATAACGAGAAATGTGTTTCATATTAAATAGAAAAATTTGTTTAATTCAAGTCACGGGGAACATAAAGTAAGAGAACACACTGACACAAGGAAGACATTCAAGAATGAGCAATATTCACAATGAAGAAAGAAAATTGGAAAAAAGATGAAAGTAGAATTGCTTGGTTGCACAGTTCAGTGAATCCCTCTGTACAATGCAACCTCGGAGTTCCCATTATGTCCAGTACAACCAGTAATGCTATGCTGGAATAATTCAATCATTTGATCTCATTAACCAAAACATGACATGAAGTTTATTTACTTTGTTCGAGTTGACTTCTTTCAATATCTACTATAGACTACTATATGACGTACTTAATATGATGTACTTAACATAAAATGATCGTTGACATTGTTGGACCAAGAAAGTGGAGTTTATAATGAAATAGAATTAAATAATTACGATAAATAATGGAAAGAATATTGCAGATTTATAGCAGTTTTTCTTTTCACGGTTGAAAAACAAACAAATAAAATGGCAACATTAACAATCAAGCATTAACTTTTAAGCACATTATAGTTTTAATCTTATGTTCTTGAATGAATTGGGACCCTAGGTGTTGCAAGTTGGGAAGTTGCTCATCATGTCAGTGAAGCTAATGTTAGCTACAGCAGCTACAGCGCAGGGCTGTCTTTCAGGCATTCAAAGTCTTATCTTAAATGATTATTTCAACATTTTTAAAGAATTTTCAAATATGCCAATTATTAAATGTTTTATTAAATGCCTACAATTTGGCTCGTCATTTATGTGGAAAGGCTCAACATTAATTGTTGAAATATTTCAGTCATCATGTTTACGTGCTGTGATGATTGCCTGGGCCGAAAAGCAAAACCACATTTACAAAATCACACAGATTCATTCACAGTAAACCACCACTCGTCAGTCCATTTCTGCACATTGAGCCGAGATTAATCAACAACTGTGTAGGGTTGACTGATGGTTCTCTCTTTCAGCTGAGGACAAGCAAACGGACAGAGTGGGACATCCGTCAGAGAGTCCCTGGGTTTGTCAGGTGTATTTTGGTGTCACTTCTTTGGACAGCAGCAGCCATAAAGCGCCAGGAGAGGCCAGGGCCGCTGAGAGCCAGCCAGCCTATAAACCTTCTGCACTAAAAATGTTTTATGACCACACACCATGTTGCACAGCAAAGATACGAGCCCAGGAACTGCAGTGAGGATTTGAGTTTTTACTTGGACGTAGTCTGTATCCTGCTGTAAATAACTCCAGCTCTCTCTCCACACTGTAAAAAAGTCTATGTGTTTATGGCAGCTTTTTATTTTATTTGCTGTGCTGCTTTCAGGGCTGAAGAAGCAGAGAGGATGAGCTACAGAGGAGCAGGCTAACAGAAATGGTTGAGCTTTGGAAAAAAATGGCTTCAGTTCCAGAAAATGCTACACAATGAAACCTGCCGCGACCCTTTGTTATGCAGCCGGCCAGATGAGGCGAGAGCGACGGGTGAATCCTAATCAGGTTTTCTGTTTTCACCGTGGTGGGTTTTCCCAGAGTGGCTCGAAATGTTAATCCAAAATCATTATTTTTAATTGGCTGTATCATAAAATACCATCACACTTCATGTCATGTTGTCCTCTGTGGATAGCAGTGGCATTCTGTGAGCCACTAAGGAAACATCAAGAGCCTCTGAGCCAAAAACTGATGGAGCAAGCATGTTGATGTTGAAGAGATTCGATGGCCTCCACCAACACTGAAACAATGTAATTAAATGATTACCATAGGTTTACATTTTTTTTTAACATAACCAAAACTGTGCGACAATATGGAATCTCACATTTAAGATTAAATATGATATGATAAAGTATACATCATGAAATTAATTGTCATATGACTAAATTGTGTAAAATAAATGATTGAACAACAAAAAATTGGGCAATTCAATTTAAAATTCAACTGATAATGAAATCGTATTTCAGTTCCTGTTAGCTAGAACTCAAGCTAGAACTAAGTCTGACCAGATCGTAGGTTCGAACTGGACACTTATTTAGCCATCATTTCAGACCTGGCAATGTCTTACGGCGGCACTCTCTTCTATGAGTACCACAAATCTTTCTCTGCAAAGGCAACTCTGTACATTCAAAAATGAAATCAAAGACTGGACTGGTCCGTTGTTGATCTGGCGCTTATATGCAGACATTTCACAGGGCATCAGGCCCTTTCATGCGTCGTGTGCAGGTATTTTTCGCACACAGTGAGCCTTGCCCACAAACAGCGATCCAAAAGCAATTACAGCTTGGACAGGATCCTCACCACTTTTTCAGTGAGGAACGTAAAAGTGGCCAGGTGACTTTAAAAAACAATACTCCCCAGACTCCTCTCTGCATAAATTTCCATGAGAATGTTTGCAGATTCTATAACTGTAGATGTATACATGCTTGCAGCTATTGTGGAAACGGCCACCCCAAGTCCGTGTGTCCCCGCTGCACCCGTCCAGTATTGTCAACGCTATTGGCTGTCCTAAACTTCGCTAGAAGTCGCTAAATGACGTCATTGCCTAATTTGCATAATTGTTTAGAACTACAAATTTACTTTCTTCTGTTGGTTCTTTTTTAAATGTTTTTATTTTGCCATTGAAATAGGCCATCACTTATTATGGACCCCATTGTTAATCCCCGTCATAAAGGAGGCATTGTCAGTCTGTATACGCAGGAGTTTCTCTTTTTTAAAAGACATTTATTTACATCCCGCTCTCTAAGTCAGGGCGGGATCAGCGGCTGTGCGCACGCGCGATTCATTTGCAGTCTGGACGCGGAAAGTAGGTCTGCTCTGACTGCAGCTGGGACTGCTGCGCGAGGTTACTGTGAGACTGACCGCCTGTGAGTGTTTTGTGACGGCGGAGGGGCTCACGGCAGCACCCGCTGCTCGTTGAGGACAGTAACTGCAAAACGATACGTGCTTTCACGTCAGAGTCTCCAATAACATCAGAAAAAGTCACTAGATTTGTCACTAGTAGCTTTTAACAAAAAAAGTGGCCATGAGGATTTGGAAGTTGGCAACACTGCACCCGTCTAGTGAAAAAGAATAAACCATCTACACCTGTCAACGTCTCAGAACTTGGCAAAACTTGATGAAACATCCAAATCGTTGTTTTGTCAATTATTTAATTGCTGGTTTAGTTCAAGGTTTTCTTGCTGGTTTAAGTTTTCTTCCAAAAGTATCCCATGTCTGTAATAACCTATCTGCTCTGAAAGAACTAGAAATAGTGGACAAGTTATTGGCCAAAGTAGTTGAGAAGGGCTACATGATCGGGCCTTATGTTGATCCTCCATTTCGCACTAGCTACTCAAAAATATTCCGGAAAAAAGCGTCTGATAATATACTCGTCAGCACCCCATGATGATAGCTCTCCCAGTATTAATAGCTTCATACCTCGTGCTTTTTTCCCTATTCTACGCAACAGTCGATAACGCAATTCAGTTCATCAAGGTAGCCGGTAAAGGAGCATGGTTAGGGAAGGGTGATGTCACTTTTAAGCTATTAGGTGTTCCTCTCTCTGCAGAAAAAACCCAAGGCCCATTGAAAGCAATCGAGTTTCTAGGCATCACATTAGACAGTGATCTAATGCAAACATCACTGCCTCTCGAAAAGTTGGTTCGTATTTGAGAAGTCATGAAGAGTGTTTGATGCAGAGTCAATTACCGAATGTGGTTTGCTGTCGTTATTAGGCCACCTTAACTTCGCTATGAGAATTATTCCTCAAGGCAGATCATACATATATAGATTACTTGACCTCTCAAAAACGGTGGAAAAACTCCACGATCATGTCGCCTTAAATGAAGGATGTGGATCTGATTTAAGGTTTTGGTCTTTGCTTTGTGATAATTGGAAGGGCATCTCGTTCTTCTACAACAGGGATCACTAATAGGCGGACTGCGGTTCGGATCCGGACCCAGACGCCGTTGTATCCGGACCCAGCACCTAAAACCGATAAGGGTTTAAATTATCATCTTTGAAGATTAATGTGTTTTCAAGTGGATTCATTTTCCCTCTCGGTGTTGTGTTAGGTTCAAGAACCTCTCGAAACTGTGGGAGAAACCGCACGTGGTGGAGTCGAGCCAAAAAGTCAGCCGGCTCAAATTATAATCAAAAGTAATTGCAAAGTGAAGTACACTATTTACAGTATCTTACAGATATATATTTACAGTATCGATATAGAAATATGATCCGCGCGGAAAAGCGGTCATACACACCACAGCCAGGAAGCTTGTTACTTTGGATGAAATGAGATGAACAGAATGAATGGCCTCTCTGAATTTCCTTATATAGTTCGTAAATGTTCACAAAATGTCCGTCTTTGTTTCTATTGGTTAAATCCAGCTGGCTCCTCCTTCTCGCATCAGCCAGCTGGGGGACCCCTTGGCGCGGGGGTGATGTTTCCTTCTTCGTGTCCCTGTCTGGAAATCCCTGTCTGACCCTTGGCTATTCTTCACAGTTTAATACATTCAATGATTGTCTTTTATGGCTTAACACTTCTATGATAAACATACTGTAAACATACTATACATTCAATAAGGATTTGCAACTTTTGGCAAACACTTTACAAGCTTTACAAGCATATTTAGTATAACCCAAGTACTTGCTAACATTTTACTACCCACCTCTAAGGTGCTATAAATACTAAGAAACACTTCTAACTATAAATCCTAAAACACACTTCTAATTATAAATCCTAAAACACACTTCTAAACCTAAATTTCCTACAGTTGACAGACGAATAAATCCGTCACTATATATACGAACTACGGTTTCATATATTTCCTGGAGGGAGTGATCATAGTGTTACTGCTGTGTTATTTTGTCTATAGTGTCGTTTTTGTTATGGTGTATATTGTTCCCTCTGATGTGAATAATATTTGAATGGCCCGTGCTCTTCAGTGTGCGGTGGAATACATGCAGTTGTTTTAATGCATTGTCCGTTAATGACGCAGCATCCCGTGTGCGTATTCATGTAACGTTATCTGCACTCTGCAGTTAGTGTATTTATAGGTGTTGAGCTTAATTTTTACACGAAAGAAATAATAACCGTAGCTGTGGCGTCATAATGAGGTTAGGTGGTTCAACTGCAGGACAGCAGTGAAGGACCAGGTATAACATGCACGGCCCGCCACTGCGTTTGAAGGATATATATGCAGGATGTCGAACTGATTCAGCAGCAAAAACAAGTTAAAACGATAAAAATAGAAGCTAAAGCTACAGATCAGTGTAAAAGTGAACCACCACATGATCTCGAGACATAAGACAATGAAATTAGGCAACAACACTGTTTCTGTAAAGACGTGTAAGTCTTTATTCACGATCCCATTAAAAAGATAAAGCAGCATTTGTGTACATCCATCCATTTATACCTTCAGTAGCTAGCATAGCATATAAGTGCTAATGCTAGTTAATGATATGTTAACGTATTCTGCTAATGTTAGCCCAAAGGTTTTTACGTAAAAAAGTTACGTTTTAAAAACGTATATCTCCTTCCAACCTCTCTGGGTAACAAGTATCACTATTACACAACGTTTCGGTGGAGCAGAGCTGGATAGCTGTCAGACTCTGGTCGGAGCTGGCCGATGCTACGCTTTGATTGGCCAGTCTGTGTTCTTTGAGTGGGACTTAGCGAAGGGTCAATTGTTGTGACAGACAATTGCTGCATTTGGCCTCATACTTAGTGCTGTTGAACTGTGTGTGTCGGTTACTACATACTAGCATATATACCGTTGCAGCCAAAGAGAGATCCCCTAAAGTCTTAAAAAGGTATTCAATAGAAAATCCCCCACAAAACAATTGAATGGAATTAGAGCTACAGTAATTATTCCACAGTATACCACTTTCTTGTGCTTTGAATCCCGAAGTTTCAATCCAGAAGAGCCATGGACTGCAATTACTCTGAGCAGCATAAATGTGAATGAATTACAATATCATTTATTTCTCACTATCTTCCTGATGGTTGGCTACACAGGGTAGCAGTATGTGATTTACTGAAAGCTAAGGGGGCAGTGACTATCCCACTGTCATTAAAAATTATATTATGGAATAAAGATTGTCAAGTCAAGTAAATTTGATCCATAAAGCCCAATATCACAATCACAAATTTGCCTCAAAGGGCATTAAAATCTGTATAGCATATGACATCCTCCGTCCCGAGACCCTCAGGAAGAGCATCAGAGGGGTCCCTCTCCCTGGACCAGCAACATAATAAAATCACAATAGAGACAATCAAAATGACAAAATTATAAGTGACACTATGAAATGACAAAACATGGTATGAAATAACAGTGCTTTTGGGAAATATGAAATAATAGCAGATGTTTGCGGAGGGGCATATACAAATAAAATGTTCATGTTATGAAATAAAAATAAAACGTCCTATAAACAGAAATGAAAATAAAAGTGAGGACATATCATGTTTCATTTACATAATTTACACAATGTATTCCAGTAACTATTTCAAAATGATGTATTTATTGGTTTGATATTGAACACTTGGCAGCTCCATACTGTGAACACACGAGGTATAAGGAGCTGTAGTTATTTTTATGGGTTGGACATTTGAGCAACCAAACAGAACCCTAATGACCTAATGGGACCCAAATGGCAGCCCATCACCGCCCAATGTATTTACTGAGAAAAGCCACTCGTCAAACATATTTTGCATTACCAAAAATGAAAACCCCGTTTTGAATCCTTGCATATGTTGGTTTTATTGCTCCCACCATGTTGACAGTCATATAGATTTTTACAGTGATCTTAGAGACAGATTGAGACTCAACAGTTGATGTTGGCAACATCGATTCGACCACTTAACCAGTTCAAGCTTGTTCATTATTTGGTGTTTATTATTTATTTATTTATTTATTTGGTGTTTAATTAAAGGGGAAAAATGGGGACTTGGGGATAGGTTCTGATTCTACAGCACAAATCCATAATTGGAGATGGTGATCAGAGTTATGTTATAAGAAACTTACCAGTGATGTCCAGGCCACAATTACCTCTAATTTGTCAGTTGTCACTTCATATAGGAAGTCCAGGTTGTGGAGGATTCGGTGGGCAGTGTTTTCTGTCAGAGAAGCTGAAAATAGTTCAGGGTATAGTAACTGGTGTTGCTGTGTGGCACTTTATTATCCTAAAAAGTGCATCTTGCTGAATTGTATCTACCAGTGAAAAGTAGCACCATTTCCTTTCTGCCGTTCTCTTTAGATGTGGAAGTGGACTGTGCGCTCGGTTCAGATGTGACTTTGGTTCCTACAGTCATGTGACACGGGGCATCTAAATATGTCAGGGCTGTTATACCACGAACATTACACAAAAGTATTGAATGTTTGAATTTAAATGGTTTTATAATATGTATTTTTTAAGGAGTCAATATCAAATGTGTAGTATCAATACCACAGTATCGATCTGCCCATCCCTACTTTACAATTAAACCATATTATGCCCTAATGATTTTAAATCACACAGAGGCTTCACTTCTCAACAGAATGATACACAAATACAATTCCACTGAAGCAATACGTTAGATTACTGTTGTGTTCTTTGGATGGAGGACTGTCCATAAAAATGAAAATACCTGTAATCATTGTAGACGGTTAAAGATTTCACCAGATGTTGACTTAAGTTCTAAGCCTGTTTCTCTGAACATCATTTTAGTAATGTTGTCCATTATTCACTCTTTTTGAAATGAATGCGGATAAGGTAGACGAGAGCACAAAAGGACCAGCATGTGAGTCACAGAAAAAAATGATTCAGTGCATTTAGAAGCACACTTTCATCCTCTGTATGAAACGCTAATCAGTCGGCCTGATTGCAGTGAGTGGCCTTTTGTAACATCTTTAATCCGGTGAGTGTTTTAAGAAGTGCATAATTGAAATTCTGTTCAGGATGGCTGCAGTTTTCGGCTGCAGGATAATGAGCCATCAGTTGGCCTTGGCTGGCAGCGTGAGGGACTGTTTTAAATGTGCCATGTGATGAACCTTTGATTGGTTCGCCAATGACTGCACTATATTGACAATACCAGAGAGGGACAGGGGACTCTTTATTTAGTCCTCACCCTGATCCTCTGCTGGCCCTAATTAAGCAGTATGCCAGATTGAGGATCCATTAATGATGTCATTGTCATGCTAATATGCGCTCTATGCTCAGAAAGTACATCCAGAGCCCCAGTGTGTACAAGAAGAATATTATCAAAGATCTGTGGAATTGTGTCGCTTCATTTATCAAAGGTAGGTTGTATGGCTTTGAACAAGTTGGGCACACACCTTTTCTCTCCGTAAATCTTTACAATTTCATGTTCAAAGGCAGACTAATTGAACCTACTGAGGCAATGAATAACAAGGTTAAGGGCCAGGTTATGCTAGAACGACGTGTTGTCCGGCGGAGAGAGAAGCCGGCCATCATCTTCCCATTTCCATCTAGGGCTACAGTGACTGTACAGTACTGGTTTGTCTGGGATTGTCCTGGTTTCAAGTTGGGTGCTTAGGGTCCCCACAATTCAATTCAATTGTTATAATATATATATATATATATATAATAATATTATACAAAATATATAATATATAACAATACTTATTACAATCAATGTAATACTACTACTACTACTAATAATAATAATGTACTTATTTTTAGCACTTAAATAAACATGTATCATGTTCTGTCCGACTCATTAATATGTAAGCCAATATAAAAACATAAAAAATGCACCACGCGTCTAAATTCAACACTAATTTGTCTATATCAATCAATGTGTTGTTGTCAAAGCTGTTGCTATGAATCTTGTGGCTCTTTCTGTCAGAACCATCATAAGTCTAATGGTTAAGCCTAATTTATACTTCTGTGGAAAAGCTTGCGTCAGAACCAGAGACTAGCCGTGCACCTCCGGAAAATGTGACTACGTGCGGAAGTTTGACTGGACATCAGTCGGGAGGTGAGAGTGGAGTATCTCGCATTATGTTACACTGACAAGGTTATTAGTTCGAGGCACAGAAACTCCTCATCATCCAACTCCCATAATTCTTTTTTTCCAGCCTTATGCTGTGTTCACACCAAACTTATTTCTTCACTTCACTCGAGCTAGACACGCTGGAGAGAAGGTGCGGCTCCCTACGTTTCATAATTCATGGCTGAAATAACCACTATTGCTGCTTTGTACATGTGGAAGTCCCACAACATGCACAGCATCGTTATAGTACCATATGGTTTATACACCACATACATTTATACACATCATTTTGTGGTATCATAGAGCTTGTAGGAAATTTAGGTTTAGAAGTGTGTTTTAGGATTTATAATTAGAAGTGTGTTTTAAGATATATAATTATAAGTGTGTTTTAGGATTTATAGTTAGAAGTGTGTTTTAAGATTTATAATTAGAAGTGTGTTTTAGGATTTATAGTTAGAAGTGTTTCTTAGTAGGATTTATAGCACACTTAGAGGTGGATAGTAAAATGTTAGCAAGCACTTGGGTTATACTAAATATGCTTATAAAGCTTGTCAAAGTTTTTGCCAAAAGTTGCAAATCCTTATCGAATATATAGTATGTTTACAGTATGTTTATCATAGAAGGGTCAAGCCATAAAAGACAATCACTGAATGTTTTAAACTGTGAAGAATAGCCAAGGGTCAGACAGGGATTTCCAGACAGGCATTTACAGGGACACGCAGAAGGAAACATCACCCCTGCGCCAAGGGGTCCTCCAGCTGGCTGATGCGACAAGGAGGAGCCAGCTGGATTTAACCAATAGAAACAAAGACGGACATTTTGTGACTTTTTACGAACTATATAAGGAAATTCAGAAGGAGGATTCGTTCTGTTCATCTCATTTCATCCAGCAAGGTAACAAGCTTCCTGGCTGTGGTGTGTATGACTGCTTTTCCGCACGGATCATATTTCTATATCAATACTGTAAATATATATATCTATATATATACTGTAAATAGTGTACTTCACTTTGCAATTGTTTTAGCTTCTGTAGTATTAAATACTTTTGATTATAATTTGAGCCGGCTGACTTTTTGGCTCGGCTCCATCACATGCGGTTCTCCTACAGTTTCGAGAGGTTCCTGAACCTAACAAGCTCTGGGTGCCTACCTACGGCTACACTATTTTTGTCCTACATTTCTGATTTGACAACATCAGGATGTGAAGAGGAAAATATCAATGCTGATAGGCTTTTGCGACACAGCGTCATGCAAATTTGGCGAAATTTTTCTTAATCGTGTTGCGTCATCCCATTGACTTTGTATGTAATCTCGTTGTGCAAAACATTCACTTTGTGTTTGGTGTGAACACAGCATTAGAGTTGTGTTGGGAGATGAGAATTCATGAACAGGAGCGTAGATCAGGCATTTGCTGTCATGCCGAAGACAAACTCAATCTTTTCTAGAGAACTACAGGAGGATCACTCCTTCCTTTGTAAAGTACCCAGCAATAATAATAATTATAATAATACATTTTATTTATATCGCGCTTTTCATAGTACTCAAAGACACTTTACATTAAAATCATCATATATAAAAGCAATACAATAAAAACATAAAATACACAATAATGGTCACACATTAAAAACAGTTTTGAAAAGGTGAGTTTTGATTTGGGATTTGAATATGGAAAGGTCAGTGCAGTCTCAGATGTGTTTGGGGAGAGAGTTCCAGAGGGAGTGGGCAGCTATGGAGAAGGCTCTGTCACCCTATGTCCGGTGCTTGGTCCTGAGTGGAAGGGACAGGAGGTTGGCATCAGAGGAGGAGAGTGATGGGCAGAGATGGGCTATGTTTTTTAAGTGGAAAAAGGCAGTTCTGGTGATTTGTTTGACGTGGTGTTCAAAGGAGAGGTTGCTGTCAAACATGACTCCGAGGTTGCGTATGTGTGGGGAGGGAGACAGAGTGGAGTTGTCGATGGTGAGGCAGAAGTTGTGACTGGTTTTAGTGAGGGATTTGGGACCAATGATGATCATGTCAGATTTATCACAGTTCAGTTTGAGGAAGTTGGTTTGCATCCATGATTTAATGTCAGAGTTGTTGAGAGTGGAGTGAGTAGCAGTGGTAATGGCCTTTGTGGAGATATAGAGCTGGACATCATCGGCATAGCAGTAAAAGTAGAGGATGAACAGAAGAGGACCAAGCACCGAACCCTGGGGGACGCCTTGAGACAGAGGAGCAGTGGAGGAGTGGAGTTGTTGATGCTGATGAACTGTAAGATATGATTTAATCCAGGAGAGAGCAGTTCCGTTGATGTTGAGGGAGGATTTGAGGCGGGAGAGAAGGATGTTGTGGTTGATGGTGTCAAAAGCTGCAGTGAGGTCGAGGAGGATGAGAATGTTGAGGTGACCAGCGTCTGAGGAGAGGAGGTCGTTGGTGACTTTGAGGAGGGCTGTTTCAGTGCTGTGCTGTGAGCGGAAACCGGATTGAAATGGTGCCTTCTGCACACACTGTACATTTTCAGTTATATCACAATTGTGACGACCCCTCCCTTCCGCTACGGGTCTGCGTCCTGGTTGCTATTTGTTTCTGTCTTTCAAGCTGTTCATGAGACCACCTGAGCCTGCTGGAAGTGTCAGATATAAAGACTACGCACCTGAACAGGGAACTGGCTGCTCCTCTTCTTTGGCTGACACGGCTGCTTATTTATTTTTATAGTTTAGTTTAGTTTGTGTTCTTTAATTAAATGTGTATTTATTACTTTTACACTTGTCTTGTCTCCCTTTATGTTGCAGCCTTTGAGCCAGGTTGTAACAATCACCAATTATATTACACATATGCAAACCTTGTGTTTTGTGTTTACTGGTGTTGGTCTACAGAGTACCAGGTACTCGTAATGTCCAGTGGGGGTGTTGACAGCCGTCTTCCACTCGTCACCCTCCCGGATCCGGATCAAGTGATAGGCGTGGCACAGGTCTAGCTTGGTGAAGATGGTGGCTCCCCGCAGCTCTTAAACCCTAGCCCTATTTTTAGGCATCTGCTCGAAAATTGAATACCCATGCTAAAGAGAGTGCAGATCTCTAACTACAAGGTCTATTTTAATAATTGTGATGGTATAATACATAAAGCCAACGAACAACAATTCGCTCCCCAGCAAAAAAAATTGAAACGCATTGTACCTTTAGGTGATTTTCGTGGTGAAAAACACTCGAAAATGATTGTAATCCGTGTCAGCGGTATAGTCTGTCCCCTGCACTCTCTGTCTGTAAGAAAATTGAGGTTCTGTGAGGTTCTATGATGAAATGGTCAGCATTTCCCTGCTGGGCCAATGATTTTACGCGTGGGGGTTGTGCCGCACAGATCGAGATTTTTAGTGGCTAAAAGTCTGTCAATCTACTCAAGAACCCGCCTACTGCTTTCGTGAGTCTCTTCCGCATTGAACAAGGTGTCACATGATGAAATACGCCAATCACAGGCCTTACACAGGGTTACAGAGACACAGACAGAGAGGAGAAAATTCCATGGAGGAGAGATATGAGAGCTCAAAATGGCTCAAAATGATGCCAAACTGCTTTATTAGGATGTATTGAACACTCTTAGTGATAAAACAAGTGAATATATAGTTATATAGTAGATAAAATTAGAATAGAGCAGCGCAACAGCTGGTTCCAAAAATGAGAATTTGGCTTGACTGTCCGTACTCAGACCTCTATTATGCTGGCCTGCTTCACTCAATCAAAGTAAAATGTGTTTGTGGACACTGTAAACATGTTGTGCTATGACTGTAGCGTATTTTTAGGCTTGGAACTGCATTATTTCAAATAAATATTTTCAATACAAGTGCTTTTTTTTTCCAGGCGAACCTGAAACTTTTCAATTTGAGCTGTGTTCCATCTTCATTCACTATTAACCCCACTCACTGCCCTTACCTCATCCAAAGTGCTGTTCCAGTGGTCCCCCTTGGCTGAGGAGGCCTTCCAGAACCTTAAGGCCCGGTTTACTTCTGCCCCTATCCTCCAAGTCCCTGACCCTGAGAGACAGTTTGTTGTGGAGGCGGATGCCTCCGATGTTGGGGTGGGAGCCGTCCTATCCCAGTGGGCTGCCAACGACTAGAAGCTCCACCCCTGCACCTTCTTTTCTAGGCGGCTCTCACCAGCGAAAGGAACTAGTACATTGGTAACGAGAGCTGCTAGCTGTTAAGCTGGCCCTTGAAGAGTGGCGCCACTGACTTGAGGGGACCAGTCTGCCCTTTTTGGTATGGACTGATCACAAGAACCTCAAGTACATCCAAGTCTGCCAAAAGACTGAACTCTCGGCAAGCCAAATGGTCCCTGTTCTTTACACGATTCAACTTTTCCCTCTGTTATCGGCCCGGTACTCGCAACGTCAAGCCTGACACCCTGTTTGGAACCGGAATTTGACATGACGGGAGGTGCATAACATTTAACAACAATCAACAACAATCAACAGTGCAAAGTAGAAACATATTAAAATTTACAGAAAAATATAAAATAAAGTGAAATATAAAATAAAGTGCACAAACGAACAGATAACAGGACTATAAACAAGTGAGATGTAAGTGTAGTGTAAAAGTGTCGAGTGTAATAGAAGGGATGTGCAGGGGAGTGACCGGTAGGAATTTGTCCTGGGGATGACAGAGTCAGTGGGGGTCCCGGGCTCTGTTAATGAGCCCGACTGCCGACTGGAAGAAACTGTTCATGTGTCGTGAGGTCTTGGTCCTGATGGACCTCAGCCTCCTACCAGATGGAAGGGGCACAAACTGTTTTTGTCCAGGGTGAGAGGGGTCGGCTACAATCCTTCTTGCTCGCTTCAGGGTTCTTGAAGTGAACAAGTCCTGGAGGGACGGCAGATTGCAGCCAATCACCCTCTCGGCAGAGCGAATGATGCGCTGCAGCGAATGATGGCTGCAGCATACCAGACTGTGATGGAGGAGCGGAGGATGGACTCAATGATGGCAGTGTAGAAGTGCACCATCATTGTCTTTGGCAGGTTGAATTTCTTCAGCTGCCTCAGGAAGTACATCCTTTGCTGAGCCTTCTGCTGATGATAAGCTCCCACTTGAGGTCCTGGGTTATGATGGAGCCCAGGAAGCGGAAGGACTCCACCGCGTCGACGGGGGAGTCACACAGGGTGATAGGGGCTGGTGGGGCTGCATTCTTCCTGAAATCCACAACCATCTCCACTGTCTTTAGAGCAGGGGTCTCAAACTCATTTTCACTCCGGGCCACATCAGCATTATGGTCGCCCACAAAGGGCCGGTTGTAAATGTAACTTCTCCTCACATATTGGTAAATAACTGTGTCTGCATTTGATTATTGTTTATTCAAGTGTAAAAATATTGTACATGCAGTTATATAAATGTAAAAATATATTTAAGCACATTTCTGTTATAACTTAAATCCTTTTAATGTAGGGTTAAGAAACCCACATTACTCTATCAAAGATCAAACTTTTAAAGAAAATAGCAAAGACAAATATCAAACACAAGTTATTACAATAACTTTGTTCAATGCTTAAAATCCTTTCAAGGGTACGTTTGCACAATCCCATGTGAAGTATTTCATGTGTTTTAATGCCACGTTTAAAGTAGTCTTCAATGTACTCACAATACATTTCCATTTCAAGTGTACGGTAACCAGCCAAAGAGCTGCTTCTATGACTGTGTGTTTAAGTATCTCATAATTTTGACTTTCTATCTCATAATTTTGATTTTCTATCTCAGAATCATGACTTTCTATCTCAGAATTATGACTTTCTATCATAGTTATGACTTTCTATCTCGTAACTTCGACTATGTGGATATTTTTATTATCAAGTCTAACTTAATTATTTTTTTTTTGTAACTTTTTTTGTAACTTTTAATTTAATAATGAAACACAACCTTTCATTATTAAAGACTACTTTATTACTCTCGTATTTTTTTTAAACTCGGCAACCAATCTACTTCCTGTTTACACCGTCACGCGCATGCCCAGTGTACGAAAATGGTCACGTGCTGCCCGTCTTCGAAGGTTGCCGTGTGGATGCAGATCAATTCGAGAATGATGCTGAAACGGCCGTGTGGACGGAGATCGTTTCTATTTGACAAATCTGCTTCCAAATAGAAACGGAGTAGTATGGATGTAGCATTAACTCCCTTCACCTGTTCACTCTGATCACTAATCAAGCCACGATATAGACTCTCAGACACACATTGCCAGATTGTTCTTCGCTTTTCAATGCCAGACTCTCCAGCGCTCTATCATGGACTGATTCCCTGTTATCGACCCTGCCTGCCCCTGATCTACCTGTCTCGCCTGACTCCCGGTAAACCCACCAGCCTTCTGTTCCTTATTTGGATTAATTCTGAGGCTCTATCTGTTGCTCTATCAAGGACTTTGTGCATCATTCTGTACCTGCTAAGTTTATAATAAAAGCCAATGGTTCCTGGAATCTTGTGTGCTGCATTTGGGTCCATATACAATCCGTTACAACAAGCATCATAATCACTAGATGCAACTACGTCATTTGTGTTCATGTACAGATATCATATGTTCATAGACTCAGGAGTTTAGACTTTATTGAGTTTTACAATGGGTGTATAAACCATCTTTAAACAGTTCAGTGGTAGTCAACACGTTTAATAGTTCGCAGCCATAGACGCCACCTGTGTTTCGGTTTAGCGAGTGACCGTGTTAGCTGGTGATTCTTAGTCAATTGCGTTGTGGTTGCTCGTAGTGAAAACAAACAGAACCTGTAAGTGTCCTTATAAAAGCCTTCAATTAATTTTAAATACAAACTCATCTGGGTGTATTATTTATGCTAATATGAAGGTATATTTGTGTCTTTATTACGCAAACAAAAAAATGTGAGAGCAAATTTCTCACACTGCAATCAAAAATCAAATTTGTAAGTGAAAATATATAAACTGAGAATAAATTATTTGTTAGTTGTACTTATGAAACTAGAATTTTTGGCTGCAAATCAAAAACCTACGCTTTCAAAAAGAAAAACTTTGCTTTCAAAAAGAAAAACCCTACGCTTTCAAAATGAAAACCTACGAGTTGAGTTTGGATGTAGTGGGCGGGGCATACGCTGCTGAATGAGCCAGGAGTTTCTATTGGTGGGTCCGACTTGGATCCCGGTATCTGCTTCCACTGTAAACAATGCCCATGAGAGCGCTTTAAGGAGATGACCGCCATCAACGGCTCCCTGTCCAACCTCGGCATAGTCATCACCGCGCTGGCCAAGAAGGAGAGCTATGTTCCGTACAGGAACTCCAAGCTGATCTACCTGCTGCAGGGGTGCTTGGGAGGAAGCAGCAAAACCCTGATGTTTGTAAACATTGCCCCCGAGCCAGACAGCTTTGGAGAAACGCTGAACTCTTTGAGGTTTGCAAGCAAGGTAAACGACTGTGTGATTGGGACTGCAAGTGCCAACAGGAAGTAGAGCAAAGTGTTTGAAAAATAACTCAATGCATCTCTTACTGTTTTTACCGTTATTTGTTCATTTAATTTTAGTGTATAGCTTTTTTTTTATGTAAAGTGTCTTTGAGTATTATGAAAAGCGCTCTATAAATAAAATGTATTATTATTATGTCCCAATCCAGCGGCTGCATCCTTTGGTGGACCCAGCCCCCGCGGTCCACATCGGCCATGTCCTTTGAGGACCACGAAGGCTGGACCGAGTGGTCTCCGAAATGAGACAGCCTATGCTACAGAGGACTTCCTGTTTGCGTCACCAGCTGCCCCCCCCCCCCCCTTTGCTGCTCCCGTGCTTAGAATGCCTGCTCAGAAGGATTATACTGTATATACAGATACAGTATATCTGTGTGAATTGAACTAGAAGTACGATGTCAGCCAACACGTACTAGACCTCTTAGGTTTTTGCGTTCCCCAGACCGCTTAGCCTGCTGGGCTACTACTGGCTCGTTTGTTAGCCCTGGGCTCTGAAGCTAGCTAACGCTACGAAGACCACAGATATAGAGTGTCTCCACACGTCAAACTGAAAACAGAACCGTCTGTGAATCAGCTTCCACCTTTGCTAATACCTGAACAAGGCTATGGACTATGGGCTGGAGCACAATTGTCCACCAGATCTGCTATGGCTCCACTCACCTCTCCATCTGACTGTCAGCTGCGCCCGCCTGGTTGATAAAATCACAGAGCTGGAAGGAAGAATATCCACGCTCTACAGGATCCAGGATGCCGAGAACCTCATGGACACCATCATCTTCGGTCCAGCACAAACCAACACAGCCAGCGACCGTGTGCATGATTCCATCGCTTCCAGTCCTGCTGCCCCTCCTCCGGTCACAGCTCCTGAGGCTTCTTGGCTACGGCTCGGAGCTAAGCCCTGGTCAGCTCCACTCCATCACATCATGAGCCCTGGTCCCTGGTCTGTGCTCGCAGCAGCCGGATAGGGAGACATCCCTCTCCTACACCCCATAACTTCGATGTCCAGCTGAAGAATAAATATGACACCCTTGCCCTCCACGACTTCCCTCCTCTGGCTAGGGACTCCCAGCTTCCTATACCATCCCACCTGCTGCCTCGAGGGACCCACAGCCCCGGCTCCCCCGACATCCCTACGCCAGTCATTCCTGAGCCCTTCTCTCGCCCCAGGACTTCGGCCCCCCCCGTTCTCTCAGTCCTTGCTCGTCCACTCCGCCACCACTGGTTAAATCCTCGCCTCCACCCACGCGTATTACACGCGCAGTGTTGTCGCCTCGTCCCCTCTTCGCCCCGATGACACTGATAGTCGGGGACTCAATAATCAGGAATACCCGTTTCGCGACCACACACTGTTTCCCCGGAGCAACGGCTCACGACATCCTGCTGAAACTGCCTACTCTGCTGCACGCCCTCCCGTCTACCATTCGGCGAATTATCGTTCATGTGGGAATCAACGATACAGCCCTCCACCAGTCTGAGTTGACCAAGATTGATTTTAAAAATCTTCTACACTTTTTAAACAGCTGTGGACTATCTGCTTTTATCAGTGGTCCAACTCCAACACTCTGCCGTGGATCACAGCGGTTCAGCAGAGTCCTCAGCCTCCACACTTGGCTCCAGGTCACCTGCAGGACCAACAACATGAGCTTCATTGACAATTTTAACCTGTTTTGGGACTGCTCTTCCTCTTTTAAGAATGATGGTATTCATTTTAACAAGCTGGGTAGCCGCCTGCTAGCAGCTAATTTACAGCATGCTGTACACTCTTGTCCACATGACTGACTATTTACTTTCCACACACACGCCTCTTCTTCTTCTACGCTGCCACCTCTGAGCACAGTTTCCCGTGACTGCTCCCCCTCCTGGCCTTCCCTGTCATCAACCCCTTCAGCTGCAGCTCTCCCCATTCAGACTATTGCGACAGAGAGGCTGCCCCGTTCACACCGCATTCACAAAGCCATAAACAAAAACAACCTCAGCTACATCCCTCCCAGTGATGTTCATATCGGCTCCCAGCACAAGTTCATCATCTACAACCCCACTTCAGTCAATTCCATCCCGTCTCTGTGGACTCGGCATTGGCGTACCACCACTCCCTCATTACGTCATCATAACAAACAGCACGTGAATGCAGCCAACCTCAGAACCCTCCCCAAAACCTCACAACCAACCACAAAACACTCCATGAAGCTTGCTCTGTTCAACACTCGGTCACTAAGCAACAAAGGCCCAATCATCAATGAATTCATCACTGACAACAACCTTGATATCCTCTGTCTCACTGAAACTTGGCAAAAACACCTGGATTACTACACACTCAATCAAACCACCCCAACTGGATATCATTACCTGGATAAACCATGCCCTGATGGCGCGGTGGAGGAATTGCCGCTCTTCACCGCCAAACTTATAAAGACCAGACTGACTAACATCGACAGTCCACCCTCATTTGAACAGCTCACATTCAAACTCTCTGGCCCTAAACCCCTGGTCATTGCAATTATCTACCGCCCCCCCAACCCTGCCTTCCTCTCTGACCTATCAGAATTCCTCACCCAGCTCTGCTCAGTCTCACCTTACATCATGTTGCTTGGTGATTTCAACATCCACATCGACTCCTCAGACTGTAAAACTGCCACCGGATTTCTGGACCTGCTTAAATGCTTCAACTTCACTCAACACATCGACTTCCCCACCCACAACCGCGGGCACATCCTGGACCTGGTCTGCTCCACTGAAATCACCATCAACCACCTCTCCGGCTATGACCTCACCATCTCCGGCCATCTAGCCAACATCATGGAGATCGACATCCCAATCCCAGAACCCAAACTCACGTGCACCATCACTCTCCGAAATATCAAGTCTGTCTGCCCCTCATCCCTGTCAGCCTGTCTCACTGAAAAATTATCCACACTCTCCCCCTCCCTTAGCCCCTCCCCCTCAGACCTGGTCAACCTCTACAATAACACACTATCCTCCTGCCTTGATCAGCTTGCCCCTCTCAAAACCAGAACTGTCTCATTCACCCACACTGCTCCCTGGTTCACCCCTGAACTCCGCCTCATGAAATCCCAGAAACGCAGACTAGAGCGACTCTCCAAAAAAAACCGGCCTCACAGTTCACACCCTGGCGTACAAGGAACACATACAGCAATACAAACTGGCTCTAAACTCTGCTCGCTCCACCTACTACTCTGGCATCATCCGCTCTGGTTCCACCAACCCCAAGGTCCTCTTCTCCACAATAAACAAACTCCTCAAACCTATGGACAATCTCTCCCACTCCTCCACAGCAGAGAAATGCAACTCCTTTCTGACGTTCTACAAAGCTAAAATCGACACCATCTACAACCAACTGGCCACTTCCAGCCCCGCTTTGTCCAACCCTGTATCTGCAAATCCTCCACTAACTGACCGGTCACTCCGGTCCGATTCTCTCTCATCTCCCCCTCGGATCTCAATAAATCACTCTCTGGCATGAAGACTCCGACCTGTGACCTCGACCCTATCCCTTCCACTTTAGTTATGGCCTGTCTCCCGGCCCTCTGCCCGCACCTCCTCTCTGTCATCAACTCCTCCCTGTCTACTGGCTCCGTCCCTCCCGCCCTCAAACTCGCCTCAGTCACACCCATCCTCAAAAAACCTGGCCTTGACCCCGACATTCACAACAATTACAGACCCATCTCCAATCTCCCTTTTCTGTCTAAAATACTGGAACGCACTGTTGCCCATCAACTGAAAACTCACCTGGACTCAAACCAACTGTATGAACCATTTCAATCCGGATTCAGATCTCATCACAGCACAGAAACTGCCCTCATCAAAGTCACCAACGACCTCCTCTCCTCTGATGAACACTCCCTCAACATCCTGATACTGCTCGACCTCAGCGCAGCCTTCGACACCATCAACCACTCCATCCTCCTTTCACGACTCGAATCACTGGCACAGCCCTCTCCTGGTTTAAATCATACCTCTCCGACCGTGCACAGTTCATCAGCATCAACAAATTCAAGTCTGACACAGCCCCAGTCTCTCAAGGTGTCCCCCAAGGTTCAGTACTCGGTCCCCTCCTCTTCATCCTCTACCTGCTCCCCCTTGGTGACATCATACGCCACCATGGTCTCCAGTACCACTGCTATGCTGACGACACCCAGCTCTACATCTCCACCAAATCCATCACCCCCACCATCCACTCCACCATCACCAACTGCCTCACAGATATAAAAACCTGGATGCAAGCAAACTTCCTCAAACTCAACACCGACAAATCTGAAGTCCTCATCATCGGCCCCAAATCATTAAACAATTCACACCACAACTTCTCCCTCTGCATCGATGGCATCACTGTTCCTGCCTCCACACATGTCCGTAACCTTGGGATCATTTTCGATCAAACTCTCTCATATAAACGCCACGTCAATCACATCACAAAAACCGCCTTCTTTCATCTCAAAAACATCGCCCATCTCCGTCCCTCCCTCTCCTCCGCAGCCGCAGAAACACTCATCCATGCCTTCATCACCTCTCGACTGGACTACTGCAACAGCATCCTGTACTGCTCACCCACCAAAATCATCAATAAACTACAATACATCCAGAACTCAGCTGCCCGTCTGCTCTCCCACTCCCGCACCAGAGACCACATCACCCCAGTCCTTCAAAACCTCCACTGGCTCCCCATACAGCAAAGAATCCAGTTCAAGATCCTCCTCATCACTTACAAAGCCCTCCACAACCTTGCCACTTCATACCTTTCGGACCTCCTGTACCATCACACTACCAACCGCAACCTCAGATCTGCCGACGCCAACCTCCTTACCCCCCCTACTCTGTCCAAGCATCGGACCTGGGGGGACAGGGCCTTCTCCGTTGCTGCCCCCTCCCTCTGGAACTCCCTGCCCCAACACTCGCCACTTTCAAAACTGCACTTAAAACTCACCTATTCAAATCTGCTTTTAACCTCTAAAGTCAGTCATTCATTCATTCATTATCCAAACCGCTTATCCTGTTCAGGGTCGCGGGGCACTGGAGCCGATCCCAGCTGACATTGGGCGAAGGCAGGGTACACCCTGGACAGGTCGCCAGTTCATCGCAGGGCACATATAGAGACAGACACAGACATGCTCACATTCACACCTACGGGCAATTTCGAGTCTCCAAATAACCTGAGCTGCATGTCTTTGGACTGTGGGAGGAAGCTGGAGGGAACCCACGCTGCAACAGGGAGAACATGCAAACTCCACACAGAAGGACCACCCAGGATCGGGGATCGAACCCGGGCCCCTCTTGCTGTGAGGTGATAGTGCTAGCCACTACACCACCGTGCAGCCATAAGTCAGTCATGTATGTTTTCTTTTTCTTTTCATGTTTATTTTATTTTTTTTTTTCTTACTGTTATGTCGTAGATTTTGTTCTTATTATAAATGCTGCTATTGTTTCTGTTTTTAACATGTAAAGTGTTTTTGAGTGCGCACTTTTAAAGCGCTATATAAATAAAATGTATTAATATTATTATTATATACTGTATACTATTTCATGACTTTCAACTATTTCTTTCTCTATGGACAGTTTGCTTTCTATGCTTAATGGAAGCTCTTCTATTTAGTGGAAAACAGGACAATTGGGAACCATCTCGCTCAGGTTTTTCCAAAGCCTTCTTCAGTTGTGTATGAGCCATACATCCAACAATGATTAAACCGCTTTTTTTACCATGTTTGTCCTACAGAACCCCTGGTCTGTCCTTGCTCCCAGTCATTTTCATTCCAGCCAACTGGATTTCTCTTTTCTTCTTTATCCTCCCTTCCATCATGATCATAAATGGTAAATGGACTGCACTTGTACAGTTCATTTAACTCTACATGTCATCATTCACCCATTCACACACTGATTCATACCCATTCATACACCGCAGGAACAACCTGCAGAGCCGGGGATCGAACCACCGATCCTCCGATTGAAGGACGACCCTGCTCGACCACTGGGACACAGTCGCCCAGGTTGCCATGTTTCCTGATCGACACCACAGAACTCACTTTCTCAGTAAAGTATTGAATGTATGAATTCACAATTAGATTATATTACCTACTTACTTTCTGGATCCATGTGGTGCTTTTCAAGTCAAAAGTTAAAATAGTTCCATTAAACACTGTAATTAGCTGCGTAGCAAAGTCGTGGTAGGAAAAATTACCATTGTGCTCTCATTTAAAATGATGCATGTCAGTAATCGATGCAGCAATTTGTCTCTTCAAGTTGTTTTTAATGGAGTTTTGCAAACAGTGGGAGCTGTTTTGCATGAGGTAAAAAATATCTGCAGCAGGACTGTCAGGAGGTCCTGACTGGCAAATCCATCTTCATAATCAGTTAATGATTCTTGGGAATAGTCATAGGTAACTAAATGTCCAATCTGCATTGTTTTGATCATGTGAATTACAGGTTACTGACCTCTTGCGTGTTCCCGGCCAGCCCTATGTGTTGTACACAAACCACTCTGCTTAGCTATAAAAAAAACTTGCAGAACGGTAACAAAGAGGGTACACCGCAGGTGCAACATGACTGTAGTTGGAACAGGAGGGACATTATAGTTATTTAAAGGATGTTGCCGTAGGACATTATACGTTAATCAGAGTATGCACGGCTGCATGTAAACATGATTAGTGGATTATTAATTTTCATTAGCCATGTAAACAGCTTAGTAGGAATATTGTTTCTTTTGGAAAAAGGTCAAAAAGCAGAATGTTTTGTGCAGGTAAATGATGTCAATGCTTGCTAAGTGATCATATGGTTGTCCTGTAGCCTTTAAAACAACTGCAGATCTCCATGGTAACTGATGCTGCACAGCTAACATACTCCAGAGCAGAATAATCAGCAAAACAAAGAACATGTAACAGTGTTATTAAGGGTGCAAAGAGTGGCCACAAACTGTACACTACTGTCACTTGAGTATTTAACCAGTACCAGTTGATCATCATAACAATAAATGTAAAGTATCTCATTGGTGAAAAGCTTTCTTCAGTAGAGAGTATCTTTATTAGTTACTCACAAGTAATTCAATTATGTCTCACCTGCTTGCTGAGAGTCGGATGAGAAGATCAACAGGACTTGGTCATGGAGCCATGTCAAGAAGCCAGGAAACAACTGCTGGAAAAACTACGATGTACATTAACAAGATTCATTTCTCTGCAGTGGCAGTAAACACAATGCACAGGCAGGCCACTAACTGTGCTACAGTATTTTCAGAGCTCAACAAGATATTTAGGGCTGATGAGCAGTAACGTTAAATGTGTGATCAACAGCAGGAGAACCGCTAGACCAGAGGTATTCAATTAGAACTCAACGAGGTCCAGTTAGAGAGAATTTCCTCATGCAAAGGTCCGGAACATCACAGTAATGTCTAACTATGATTTAGTGCCATAGATGTAGTCAACTGACTGTAATTTCAAATAAAAACAATGTATATTGAATAATATCTCAATTATTTTTATTGTCAGTTTTCAAATTGAACTGGATGAATTATAAATAATACATACTCTAATAATACATATTAATAACTATATGACATTTATAATTTAACTGAATTGCCTTTGCCCTGCGGCTTTAAATTCAGTTAATTTAGGTTTTAAGTGATGTCACCCAAATATCCAGGATATTATATTCTTCTTATCTTCTAATAAGAGACGTGTGTGTAGGGACTTTATCTGTGGTTATCAAACCACTTGTTTCAGCTCTATTCTCTCTGTTAACATCATTGTTGGACAGTTAAACATTTTATGTTAGGATTCTGATCATTTTGGGCTCTTAGGTTTATTTTCTGTGCCTTTATTTCAGATGTGAGTGGGTACGTTTGCTCAAAAGAGTTATGCTTTGTCTCGTAGCGGCACTTCACATTACCACTTTTAATAATCGCCACGATCTCTGAACATATGAGACATACTGTTTTTGAACTGTCCATAACTTTTAAAAGTCTGTCCATTCTTGGTTAATAATTTACTAAATGAACATCATGCTGTATTGAAGAAGACTTGAAACTAGAGATTGAGACCATAAACTCATGTTTACAATGTTTACTGAGGTACTAAATCAAGAGAGAAGTAGAGTCATTTTCTCATAGACTTGAGTAAAAACAACAATTAGCTATTTTACGGGAGATTGTGTGCTCGATATTTCTTAGCTAGGACCACTTGTCATGCAACCAGCAGACTCCTGGAAGGTAGGTGCCATGCCATTATTTAGACGGCCATTCATTCTGAAACCCCCATAGTAAAAAAAATAGTCCCTAAAAGCAAAAGCCCGTTTGTCCGACAGCGCATTATCCTGAAAAGAGACCATTGTTCCCAAGGCCAAATGCACAGAAGATACAAAATCTCCCTGCTACAAACTGAAGCACTAGGCTAATTATTATGCAGAATGACATCGGACCCCATTCGATCAGTATTTCTTTCCTTCTACGGCAAAGGCATGACTTGTCCTACTCTGGTTAGGTTACCCTGATAGTTTACCCTAATCCTAACCAATCACACTCCTCATGCATGACGGAACGAGGGACAGACGGGAAAGGCAGGGGGAGAGGGAGGATGACAGGCAGAAAAGGGCCCTGGGCCTGACTGGAACCGCTGGTGCTTCGGTAAGGACTTAAGCCTTAATGCTACGCATTCAGCTTACCTTGTTGCTCACATGTGGACCACATATTGTGCTTTTAAAGAAGTAATGCACATACTTCTGACATAAGTAATATTTTGTTGAACTATTATTTGCTTTTTACTCAACTAATGAAGGCAGTTACATTTACAATGAATAAAAATACTGCAACAATGACCGCCAATCGACCCTTCGCTAACTCCCGCCCTCGAATGGATACTGGCTAATCACAGCACAGCTTTGGCCAGCTCTGACCAGGGCTCTGCTCAATAGACACTCTTTGTGGATTTGGAGCTAGTCCTAGTTCAACGCTGTGTAATAGTGATACTAGTTTCCCAGAGAGGTTGGAAGGAGAGATACGTTTCTTAAACATTACATTTTCTACGTAAAAAACTGTGGAGTTAACATTAACTAGCTAGCTACTGAATATATACTGAATGTTTCCACATTTAGCTTTTTAATGATTGTAACTGTGAATAAAGACCTACCAGGATTTACAGGAACAGTGTTGTTCCAGAAGTGCATTGTCTTCTGTCTCGATTGCCAGGTGATTGGTGGTTGACATATCACACTGTGATCTGTAGCTTTAGCTTTATTATTTATTTTAACGTGTTATAGCTGCTGCGGTCACAAAGTAGGACCTTTAGGTCTCTTCTCAAAACAACAACTAAATTATTCCAACCAGTTTACATTAAACATTGTACAGCACCTGTACTCCTGTTCTTAGGTGATGTCTTGCTCAACGTTTTTTTTGTTTGAACAATACTTTGGGGCCTATTTCACCTCAATGCTCCTCCCACCACATTCCTGCCACATTCAACACCCTCTGGAATAGGAGGCATATAAGGTGAATCCTGAAATGAAGTCGGGGTGCCTCTCTCACTTTGAAAAGTTTAAAAGAGGCTGCCCATTCTGCGAAATCACTCTTGGTAGCAAAAAAGAGAGCTGGAGGTGTTAATTTCATGGGTTAGGTCTTAAATTGAGCTCTGCAATTTTCTCCCTGAGTAGATTAGAGGAAGGTCTCACTGTCCTCAGGTAAGACGGTCCTCTCCTCCCTCTGAGTCATCACATATTGATTCCTTCCACTCCTGCTTGACCCCCGCTAACCTCACCACCACTTATGCCCCCCACAGTTTTGCATGCCAAACCTGTTTACAGGGAAAGATGAAGTGCACGTGGCTGGCAGGGCGGGGATCGGCCCTCGGGGGCAACAACAACAAGCCTGTGCTGTGGCCAAATGGGTTGAGCCCCCTGGCACATTTGTTGATGACGAACAGCTACGATCACACAGTGAGAGCATTATCTTCATCCTCAGGCTAAAACGCATTTCATTATTTACATCCGCTGGGTGTGTGCTACTGTCAGAAATACCAAAGAATAACAGCAGAAATGGAGCGCTGGAGCTTCTTCCGAATTGTTTAAATCACCAAATATCAGACTAATAAAATGTAGTTATCTCATGAGCACTTAGCTGCATGCAGGCATTGGTATTCCAAATATGCACACTTCTGAGGAGAGATTTCTGAAGGCAAAATCACTCGTGTGTTTCCAACTAAATACAAACTTGCGAGGAAAAGTTGCAAAGTGAAAATGAGAAGCTTTGTTTTTGATCGGCATCCTCGCTGGGCTATAATTCCTAATTAAATTTTCTCATTGAAACCTAATTTCAGAAAGGTAGAGAACGGCGTTCTCTGCATTGTAATTGAGTCAGAAATGAGCAGCCAGCGCACTGAGCCGGCCTGCCTTTTAAAGAATAATGGCGTCATTTGTTTTGTGTCCATTAACAAGGAATGCAGTTTTATTAATTCCTCAACTTGGTGTCCTGCATCTCCCTAATTAATTCCATTTAGTTTTTTCCCGCTAAGGAAGCTTCTGCAGATTAATGGTGTGGAACAAAAATGTTGTCGAGATGCTGATGTGCTTCATCTACATGGGGTGAATTTTCTGTCATTAGATACAAATGCCTGATGACTACAACTTTTTCCTTTTTTCCCCATGCTGCCAGTGTCGGGGTCCTTAGCCCGAAGGCTTCATTCCGTCTGCGTAATTGATTAGACCTGCGAAGAAATCAAATGACTGTTGTGGTGAAGAAAATAATTTAAAAAATGCTGTTCTGATGAGTATTTTACCACCTATGGTGCCTAACTATGCACATCTTTATGTTGGTCTTGGAGAAATGGATTTTCCAACCTTTCATTTACAATATGAGATAATTATTGAAGGAATGTAAACAAATATGATTACATTATGAGGATATGAACAAATTGTAACAAACAAATATCTAATATTTGCAGTATTAAGTGTTTTTCTTATAAAGATGATCAAAATTTGCCACAAACGTCACTGAGTCAACTCAGTCACATCCAAACACGGACATTATACACGGTCGGCCACCGCGGATAAGCAACCCTTAGATCTGTTTAGAAATCACAGAAAAAGGTGCTCCTTAGGCTGAGTGTCAATATAGTATTTTGTTTTTGAGCGCCAGCGTCTTTTTTCACCTGTTTTCAATGTAACCGCATGTTTGGAGAAAGAGCCTTTTTTTGCATAGCTGCTCTCTGCTCTTCTTTTTGAAAATCTTTGAACTTGAGCTCAGGCAATCCTTCAGTTGGTGTGAAAAAACAATGTGGGATGGAATGCTCCACTAGAGGAAAAAGCAAGATGGATACACGCCCTTTTAACTTCTGACCTTAACTCATAATGTCCAAAGTCCGTTATCCAGTATTCAAATATTCTGTATGATTGTTGTCTGTAGTGTGAACAGGAACTGCTAGGTGCCCGAAACAGGAGGACTTTTCATTACATAGATGTGCCAGAATGTAAACAGATAATCATAGAGTTTTAGTAAGTAACACCATAGACATTCTGTGTGCAGTCAAAACAGTTCTTACACCTAGGTCCTAAATTGGTCTAGTGTAATTAGATTAGTATGTTATCATAGCATAGCTCTGTGATGATTACTTCTGCTATTATTACTGCTACTACTGATATTACTACTATATGTATCATTTCTGTCATATGGATTGACTATGTTTGTATTTGTATTATGTTGTTCATTCTGTACACATGACATCTATCACACTTCTGTCCATCCTGATAGAGGATCCTCTTCAGTTGCTCTCCCTGAGGTTTCTTCTTTTTTTCCCTGTCAAACATTTTTTTCCTAATTTGATGTGAGGGTCCTGAGTCAGAGGCTGTTGTAGGCTGTAAAGATTGTTAAGCCATCTGAGGCAAATGTGTGATTGTGATATTGGGTTATACAAATGAAATTGAATTGAACGTGTAGACCAATTCACTAACAAAAAAACAGACCTGTTGCTTTGTCCTTTCTCTTTCCTCTTCTCCCTTCCTCCTCCCTACCTGGACAACATGATTGTACTGTTCATATGCATTTACTGTATAGTCTAATACAATAGGCCTACCTTATTTCAACTACAACACCTTATCACTTTGGTTCACTATTCTCTTTTTATTTCAAATGGTTTTATTGAGAGTATTTGTGCAAAATAAGACCCTGCTTCAATTTTTTTACAATATGTACGTAATAAAATAGAAACAACAGAGAGCGAGAAAGGAAAAAGAAACAGAAAAACGGGAAAAAACTGGCCGACTGCCCATTCACCCACCCGCCCAGCACTACTTGTGATTTAACTTTGTGTTAAATTTGTGTGTTGTTCGAGAAAAGAAATAAACAGTGACTGCATTATTCTAAATTGCTTCAGTTTATCATTCAAGATTATTTAATTCTCTCTAGGTGTAATGTGTCAATTAGTTCTGTGATACAAAGCTTCACCGGAGGGACTTTAGCATTTTCCAGAATTGGAGTATCAGCTTCTTTGCTATTATTTGTGTTAATAAGCAGTCAATGAACAAAATGCCTCCGATATTCCCAGTATACTCAGTTATGAATTTGGCTCCAGAGGGAGTTTTAGTACACTGGAGAAGATGCTTAATATTTTGGTCTAAAGGTTTTCTATTTTGGGGCAGAGAACAAACTGTGGGTCAAAGTGGTTTCTTTGAACTGATATTTGTTGCAGACAGAGGAAAGATTGGGGAATATTTTCAGTTTAGATTTTGGCGCTGGACAGGATGTGACACAGTATTTGGTTGCTGGCTTTCTGGAGTTGAAACTCCGGTACTTCCCCCGCCATAAAGAAACACCAAGAGGGTTTCGTGGAACTTTAAGGACCACGTAGATCTACATGTCAAGAGCCAGGAACCATCTCCACAGGCCAGGGCTGCAGCCATGGGGGACATCTGTATTGAGATCAAGAGACGTTCCCTTACCTATACCCGCGACTTGGAGGGAGCATGGATGCCGTGGCTGGGAAATGCAATGTCCAGACTCCCTCCACAAATGGGAAGGGTGACTTTCACCAGCTGTGTTGGCATGATCCTGAATGGCGACTATATAAGTTACATGGAGTTGATTTCCCTGATCACCAACAAAGGTGACCTGATCTCTCAAGGTGAGCTGCAGAAGCTGCAGGTCCAGTCACGCTTCATGGTCCCAAAAGTGTTCTGCCTCTGTCTCTGGCGCCTCCATGAAACCATACCATACAGGATGGCGCCGCAGCCCAAAGGAGCTGCTCCCACCACTCAGGCAAAAGAGGAGGAAGACGTGAAAGAGCAGCCTCTTGAGGATGTTCAGGCTGTGAAAGATGACGAGACCCCACAGATGGTGCCCCGAAAGCGCTCAACCAGTACCTCTTTGTGACACTTGACTCACTTGAGTTCTCACTTGTCAACATTGATCTGAAGGTGCAACTCTCAGATGCCTACCAACAATACGTGAAAGCTTGCAGACCACACCAAAAGCCACAGAATACAAAAAGGACACTTATGAAAATCCAAAGAGAGTGGAAGACAAACCCAACTTCGTCTCTTATTATTGGGCACGAAAATATTTAAACCATAACATTCTGGTTACAAGCCAATTGTTACAACACGTGGAACCACAGGAGAAACAGGATTTAAAACACACAAAGGCAGGAAGTAAACGAGAGGAGAGGTAAGTAACACAAAAATAAAACAGGAAATAATGACAAATGACAAAATCAGGAAACATAACTTAGGAGGCAGGGCGAGACATGACATCAGTTGACTATGAATAGAGAGAGGGGATTACTTGCCATTCTCCATGGATGCAATTGTCACGTCTCGAATACCTCTGAGTAAGTCAATATATGACAATGAAAAGCATCGTATTTGAAAACATTTGAAGATCTTTCTCCTAAGAGACCGTTGTTCGTTCCCCGTGTGAAAGGACAAGTCACATAACTTGCGTACTTCATTCAGTATTGGCATTAAATTTGTTTCCTGAACCTAACCAAGGACTTTTCTTAGACTTAAACCTAACTAAGTTGTTGTTGACAAAATCGTATGCATGTAATGAGCGGAAATGTAGTGTTGGCTTTAGTAGGAAAAAAAGACAATGAGGAGTAACTTATCTTAAGAAATCATATGATACATTGTCTGATGATGATATGTCGATGTACACATAGCTATGCGGGGACTCAGTGGGTAGAGCAGGTCATCCTTCAACCACAAGGTTGTCTGTTTGATCCCCGGCTCCTACTGTCCGCAAGTGTCCCTGAGGGAGACACTGAACCCCATGTTGCACCCATGGCACTTTACAGCAGCCCAATGCTCCTAAACACTTAGGATGGGTTAAGTGCAGAGATTGAATTTTATGAATATAATTGAAATAACATGAAACATATATCCTACAAAACTGCAAGTCCAGATAATCTCAATGAACTTCTGAAAAGCCAGGTAGATATAGAAAATTGATACCCTACATTTATAATGTTCTACAATACATTAATACCCTTTGATCTGAGGTCTACAAGCGTGCATGGGAGGCTGAGCAGGGTCTCAAATGATATATGGGATGAAAGCACGCAGGGAGCTGATGGCCCGTGCACTGAGCCCAGTTAACTTCTTTAAATTGCCGAAGTGGAGGTGTATGTGGCGTTGCTGGAACACAGTTAGGTTTAGGTAGTGAACTCTTGCCTTGACTTCTACAAGCTGGCTAACTTCAATGACGACGCCATCAAAGTCGTACATAAAGTTGAGATCGTTGTCAGGGTCCGAAATGTTGGTAGCATGCACAGGACTATGCAAGCTGTCTTCCTGGAGGAAATCCTGGACGTTGGCAGTTGAAGGAGCTTCCCCCAAAATCTGCATTTTCTTCAGCCACTTCCAGAAAAGAATCCATTTTCGAGTCAAAGTACACTAGTACTAACACAATCAGACAGTCTGATATGGCTCCAACAATCTATCTGCAGCATCCAAATTACATTTTGAATAACTCCGCGCCTCTTTCAGATGACCTGAAATTTGGTGTGGGTCCGTGTCGGGCTCCTCTTCATTAAACCTGTATGGCCCAAGTGGCTAGGCCCTTCCCCCTGAAAAGTTACAACATTTTTAAAGTTCCATTTTCGGGGTTGGTACCAATCGAATGGGAATAATCAAATTAGTGTTAGTATTAACTTACAAGTCTCTACTGTCACGGTTTAGGCTTTGCCCCCTGTGTTCCTGTGTCTCTGTGTGTGTGTGTGTGTGTTTCCCTTGATTGCACTCATCCTCACCTGCCCAGTCCACCCAGCTGCTTTCAATCTCCTCATCACCCCACTCATATATACTCTCCTGCTTTCCCTGTTCTGATTGTCAGATCGTCCTTGTTCGTGCCCCTGTCTGTGCAAGTCGTGTGTCTCCCTCGTGCGTGCTCCTGGTTCATTTCTATGCCTTTTTGTGACTTCGGATTTTTTGCATTCTGTTTGGATTTTCCAGTTCCCCGTGTCCTGACAGCGGTCCGGCCGACTCCAGCCGCCGCCTCGGAGCCGCAGCTATCCCCTGACCCGGTCGCTGTCGCCTCGGAGCCGCAGCTATCCCCAGACCCGGCCGCTGTCGCCTCGCAGCCGCAGCTATCCCCGGACTCGGCCGCTGTCGCCCCGGAGCCGCAGCTATCCCCGGACCCGGCCGCTGTCGCCCCGGAGCCGCAGCTATCCCCGGACCCGGCCGCTGTCTCCTCGGAGCCGCAGCTATCCCCGGACCCGGCCGTCCCCCCGAGCTCGGAGCAACTCCGGCAGTCCGGCCGTTCCCCCGAGATCCGTGTCCAGGTCCCTCCTTCCCGTCCGACCGCCCTCCTGCCCGTCCCCCAGAGCCCTGTTGCGGGTTGGATCCAGCTGTCCCTCCTCCGGACCCCCTCCACCCACCCTATTTGATGTTGAGATGGGTCAGATCGTCCTTGTTCGTGCCCCTGTCTGTGCCAGTCTTGTGTCTCCCTCGTGCGTGCTCCTGGTTTGTTTCTATGCCTTTTTGTGACTTTGGATTTTTTGTATTCTGTTTGGATTTTTGCCCGCTCCCTGTTGGAGTCGCTTTGAGTTTTTGTTTGACTTTTTAAGTGAAGAACTTTAAACTCCACCTCGTGTCTGTGTCTGCACTTGAATCTCCGATCTGCCCCTCGGGCGTGACATCTACGACCTTTACAAAAAAAGTTATTCAAGAATATCTCCAATTGGTTATCATACCTAATCTTAACCGGGAGATGTTGGGATCTGCACACACTGCGGCGAACTTCCCCAAATCTCAAACTAACCTAACCTAACCCTTTTACTAAACTTAACCATTTGCAGACTCTTTGGTTCTAGAAGCCCCCACGCCCCATCAAAGCAGTCCATGTGGAGGTTTCTTTTTTTTTTTTTTCTTCGAAAAAATAATAAAAGGTGGGATAACCTTTTATTATTACACAATACGTTATTTTTAAATAAAAAATGTAATGATATACTCACAAATAAGCATATTTACTGAGCTTTATCATCCACGTGTTGTATCCAGTCTTTAATTCCATTTTCCGTCTCCCTTTCTTTTGTATATTTTTTTCACCCATTTTGTCCACTGTCATTTCTTCTCGGGGTTAACTTTGCTTTGCTAGTTCTCTTCATACATCCATGGTCGGGCGCAAGAGGCCGGCAGAGAGCGCACATTCCTGTCCATGTGAATATCTGCTGATCTGATGGATTTATTATTTAGGGCCCGAGCACCGACGTAGTCGGAGCGGAGGACCTATTGTTGTTCTAATGTTTTTTTCTTATTAGGTCCCGAGCAACCGACAACGTCGGGCCAGCGAAGGCCCCAGGGGTGTTTCTAGGATTCAAAGAAAGGGGGGGCTTAGCCTCAAGGGGAGCGAGTCATGTTTGCGCGCAAAGAGCGCGGCAATTCTTTTTGGGGCCCATTTGGGGCCGCGGATATCCATTGTTTCAGACAGTTCATAGATTGGTTCAATCAGAAAGAGTGTGATTTTGCTCTGTAGTTTTGCTTGCATTCAGTATATGATAACACGAGAGACAGAATTTCAGGGTCATAGTGAAATTTGACAACACAAATATGAACTTTTCTCAAATAAAGAGAGAAATAATTTTCCTTCTTGTAAAGGAAAGATGGATAAACTAGCTTTCATATCCGCCTCACTCCCAAATCCTAATTCTTAAAGGGACCGCACAATGGATGGAGAATGGACCTGACAGTGTCAACTTTTGAGTTGTTTACTTGTTTTATTATGAGCAGGAGGGAATAAGATTTTGATCAACATTTACATCCATTTTGTTGTCCGTGTAGCTTTTACATACCAGTGATGTTTTATGCTCATTTGGACACTATCACTGAGATAAAGATGAACTAGTTCAGTGTCAAATATACCATTCAATGGAGAAATAAACATGAATAACAAAAATAAAAAAACACATTTCAAGTACATCTTAATTATCGAATGATAAATATTGTATGATGGGATGAAATGGAAGGCACCCAATGCATTCACTATAATCAAGTCCAACTAGGATTGCAATGTACAGAGAAAAACACTATAGGACTAGATCTAGGATAGCATTAGAGGCAGATAAAAAACATACATAACATAGCCCACTACAATATTCCCTTTCATTTGCCTCAAGTAAACCTAAATTTAAGCAGGTAACAATCGTTAACAACTACAGATAGCCACATTCTGTAACTACCTGTACTTACAATTTCACTCCGTGCATCATTTACTTTGAGCTAAACTCCTTGGCTATAATCCTGGCTGTCGTTGACGAGAGAACGGGCAGAGTGAGAAAGCCAGCGCAGCAGCCTCCCCAAGGTCGTAGTGCCCGGGGTTTATATCGTTAAGTATGATAGGCTATTGGATTGTAATTTGAAGGGGGAGAAAACATACAAACCAGAACGCACGCACATATGTAGCATGTTAGAGTTATAAATAACTTGTCCATGTGAGAAACAATAGTTTAAATAATGACATCACCAAAATAATTTTCTTTTTTTTTTTTTTTAAGTCAATAATGCCAAAATTATTTAGGGGGGCTGAAGAACATTTTAGGCCTAAAATAGGCCTAACGACGCCCCTGGAAGGCCCTATTGAAATTGTAAGGTGTATTATTATTAGGGCCCGAGCAACCGACGTCGGGCCAGCGAAGGCCCTATTGAAATTGTACTCGTTTGGGTAAACGTACGCATGGTTAGAGGACTTGCCATGCATGAAAACTCACCAAATTTTGGGTACTTGTCAGGCCTGGTAAAAGTAGCCATCTGAAAAAGAATGCATCTTTCTGTGTAACAAATGGCTCTCTAGCGCCCCCTACAAGTCGGACTGGCGACGCCCCTCGGCCAGTAGGTCCGATTTAATTGAAATTCAACACACATGTCCACTTGAGCTAGATCTACAAAAAAGCCTTCCAGACCCCTAAGCTCCGCCTACTTAGATTTTCCGCCATATTGAAGTTAGTGTAAAACACATTTTTACAAACTCCTCCTACATGCTGGGTCCGATTACTACCAAATTGGCTGTGGATCATTACTGGATATACGTCATCAAAAGTTATCAAAATCTTTTTGATAACTCTTTTCGTTTACACGATATGGACCAATACACTTCTTATACACAACTTCTCAACCGTTTGTCCTTAAATTACAAAACTTGCAGCATATGTGCACATCGTATCCTGTAACATACCCTGAGGATTGTTTTGCATTCAACCACTAGAGGGCGCTACAGTAAGCCCGCTTTTTTGTCACTTTTTGCATTTTTCAGCCTTCGCACTTTAACGAACTCCTCCAGATTTTAAGCGATCAACTTCTACTTTGGTCAGGATGCTCTTAAGACCTTTGTGATTAAAAGTTATCAAAATTGAGAGTTTTCAACGAAGAACCTTGACGTGGCATGGCGGCCATTTTGCCTCATTGTTTATGAAAAAATAAGTTCTTATAAGTTATTATAACTCCAAGGTACATTATCCAATCCGCACAAAACTTCTTATGCATGATGCTACTTCAAGCCTAAACATACTTCAATTGAAAAAAATGCAATAACTCATAGCGCCGCCTACTGGCTAAAGGAAATGTCATATTCTATACTTTTATTAATACCTCCTAGCCAGGTGACTTGATGAGTGTCAAATTTGTTAAGGATAGCCTTAAGACATTGATGATGCATCATCATGAATATTGTGAGTTTTTGTTGAACGCTGTTGCCGTGGCTAGGCATCGTTCGCCATGAAAAAGGAAGCTGATGGTTTAGTGACTTGGGATGCTCAAAAACTCATGGAACTTTGTACATTCAATTCAATTCAATTTATTTTTGTATAGCCCAAAATCACAAATTACAAATTTGCCTCAGAGGGCTTTACAATATGTACACATTTGACATCCTCTTGTCCCAGAACCCTCACATCGGAACAGGAAAAACTCCACCAAAAGAAACCTTTAATGGGGAGAAAAGAGGAAGAGACCTGTGGGAGAGCAATAGAGGCGGGATCCCTCTCCCAGGATGGACAGAAGTGCAATAGATGTCATGTGTGGAACAGGATAAGTGAATTACAGCACATTCAATGTAATTACAGCACATTCAATGTATAACAGAACCACGGCAGGAGGCAAGACCTGGTCCAGGTATAACCTGGATACACAGGAACCTGTTAGGCAAGAAAGCACAGAGACTCTGGTGAAGAAGCAGGTCAATAATGTGCATTAATGGTATCGGTAATATGAATTAGTAATGTGAGTAATAATAACAGTGATGTTAGCAGTTGGAGTCAGCAGGGCCATGGTAGGAGGGAGGACCAGGGTCCAGATGAAACCATGCTCCATGGAAACCTGTGAGGAGAGAAAGCACAAGGACTCCGGGGAAGAGACAAAGTCAGTACTGTGCATTAATGGTATCGGTAATAGGGGTAATAATGTTAATAATGAAGATCGTAGTAGATGTCAGCAGGGCCATGGCGGGTGGAAGGACCAGTGTCCAGATAAAACTGGGGTCATGGGAACCTGTGAGGCGAGAAAGCACAAATACTCCGGGGAAGAAGTAAAGTCAGTAGTGAGCATTAATGGGACATCAATGCATACAGACAGAGGTGAGGAGAGAGGAGTTCATTTTATCCTAGGAAGACCCCCTGTAGTTTTTGCCTATACCAGTTTGTCTAAGGGCCGGTCCAAGGCAAACCTGAGCCAGCCCTAACTATAAGCACTATCAAAAAGGTAAGTCTTAAGCCTACTCTTAAATATGGCGAGTGTGTCTGCCCCCCGGACTAAAACGGGAAGCTGGTTCCACAAAAAAGGTGCTTGATAACTGAAGGCTCTGGCTCCCATCCTACTTTTTAAGACTCTAGGAACCACAAGTAACCCTGAATTAATGGAGCGCAGCTCTCTAGTAGGGCAGTATGGTACTATAATCTCTTTAAGATATGATGGTGCCTGACCAATTCGGGCTTTGTATGTAAGTAAAAGGATTTTAAATTCTATTCTATATTTTACAGGGAGCCAGTGCAGAGAAGCTAATACAGGAGTAATATGATCTCTTTTCTTAGTTCGTGTTAGTACACGAGCTACAGCATGTGTCATAGGTCATAGGCAGACATAGTGTATATGGTTTTTTGGCTTGGCCGTTTTAAATTGCCTCTTTAGCGCCCCCTACAATATTTCAAAAGAGCAGCCCCAGCGCTACGTTTCAGCTACATATATGAAACGTGGTAGGCACATGTATCCTATGTAGACTTAAATATAAGTCTGTTGGGACCATGCTCTAAATCCTACCGGAAGTCGGCCATTTTGATTTTTCTGTCATTTTTCCACAGATTTTGGCCTATTTCTAGTCGCTATACTTTAACAAACTCCTCCCAGGGAATTTGTCTGATCCTCTTCAAATTTGGTCAGTACAATATTTGTGATTAAAAGTTACCAAAAGCTTTACGTTTGACATAATTTAGCCGCAGCGGGTGGCTACTTTACGTGATTCCCCATGAAATAAGCTGATGTAACTCAGCTGGACTTGTTCCAAACAGTCTCAAACTTCACATGCTTGATAACACTCATGGCCTGAGGATGTCTACTAGTGAATTTTCAATAATACTCACAGCGCCACCTGCTGGCGAAAGGAAATCTGCATTTTGTGACAAACATTGGATTTACATGACTTTTACACAATGTGGTTTACATTTGACACAGAGCTACATGATGCATGAAGCATTGGACTACTTGCAAAGCATCATTTCCAGCATCAGGCGGTCCACGCGGGATTAAATCCGTCTCACTTGCGGACTCGCCATCCGACGGTCACGGACGTTCTCGGCCGCGCAGGCCGGGGTCCCGCCGCCACCCCCGACACGCTGGTGGATGCGAGGGCATCACTACTCGCAGCATTGATTAGGGCCAGAGCACCGACGTAGTCGGAGCGGAGGACCTATTGTTTTTCGATTGTTTATTATTATTATTAGGGCCCGAGCACCGACGTAGTCGGAGCGGAGGACCTATTGTTTTTCGAATGTTTTTTCTTCTTCTTATTCTTATTCTTATTTTTGGTGTTTCGTCGTAGAAAGGAGGTGCTTGGGATACTAGAAAACTTTCGAAATTTGGCACGCAAGCCAGAATTTGTGTAAATTGCAGTCTGATTGGGGTGTCCAGCTGCAGTATGAAATATTGGCTCGATAGCGCCCCCTATTGAGTAGCCCCAACATTGGGTTTCACCTAGCTGTATGAAATTTGGTAGGTATGTGGATCGTGATGGGACACACAAAAAATCCTCTTGGAGTTTTTCATCAAACCAAATAGGAAGTCGGCCATTTTGAATTTTATGACGTTTTTGGACCATTTCAAGGCGTCATACTTTAAAGAACTCCTCCCAGAGATTTGACCCGATTGACTTCAGATTCGGTCAGCATGTTCTTGAGACCTTGGCAGTGAAAAGTTACTCAAAGATCAAGAAGTTATCGAACTATGTGTCCGTGGCCTGGCGTCAAAAAAACACCATTCGCCGCGAAACAGGAAGTTGTTGTAACTCGGCCATACATTGTCTAATCTACTCCAAATTTCTCATATGTCATAACATCCTGAACCGGAACACATCCATATGACAATTTAGAATCATAGTAATAGCGCCACCTAGTGGCAACCGGAAGTTGTAAGTTTTGTACTTTGACATCCTGCTCCTCACAGATTAATCAGATCCCTCTCAAATGTTGTCAGAAAAGTCTTAAGACCTTGATAATGCTTCATTGTGAAGATTGTAAGAAGTTGTTGAAGGGCGGCGACGTGGCGGCTCGGCGAATTTCGATCCTTGTGAACTTCGTTTCGTTACAAAATTTCGACGAAGCAGCCCTCGCAGTATGTTTGACCTAGATGTATGAAATTTGGTAGGCACATGTATCACATATGGACTTAAATAAAAGTCTCTTGGGGCCATGCTCTAAACCCAACCGGAAGTCAGCCATTTTGAATTTTTAGTGTCGTTTTTGCAATTTCCAGGCGCTCTACTTTAACGAACTCCTCCTAGGGAATTATTCAGATCAACTTAGAATTTGGTCAGAACAATCTGAAGACCTTAGTGATTAAAAGTTACTCAAAGCTTGTTGTTTCGTGAAAGGCCGTTGCTGTGGCGACGCTTTCTTCGCCATGAAAAATTAAGGTGTTTTTGAGGGGCTCAAAACATAATCAAACTTGTCACACACATTTAAAATCCTGAATGTAGTTATCTGATGTGATTTTAATACTTCAGAGTGGCAAGTCGGCTCGATAGCGCCCCTTACAATATTTTGACGATGCAGCCCTCGCAGTACGTTTCACCTAGATGTATAGAATTTGGTAAGCTGATGTATCCCATGTAGACTTAAAAAAACTCTTTTGGAGCCATGCTCTAAACCCAACCGGAAGTCAACCATTTTGAATTTTGTATGAATTTCTCGTGGTTCTCTTCCATTTCCAGGTGCTGTATTACGAACTCCTCCTAGGGAATTAATCCGATCAGCTTAGAATTTGGTCAGAACAATCTAAAGACCTTAGCGATTAAAAGTTACTGAAAGCTTTAGGTTTCATCGAACGACGTGGATATGGTGTGATGGCCATTTTATATGGTTCACCATCATCCATCAAGCTGTTGTAACTCGACTGTACTTTGTCAAAACTGTCCCAAACTTGACATGCTTGTTGACTGTCATGGCTTTAGGACTTCTGCATGCCAATATTAACTCATTGTCATAGCGCCACCTACTGATAAGCACGGACGTAAGCAGGAGTCTTTAATTACAGCGGCCCAAACACTGAACATATTGAAAGGGTTTGTGGGCACACCATGAGAAAAAGACTTCTCTGATCTAAATATGTGCAAACTAAGATGCTTGGAGAGCAAAAGTTAGATAACAGTGGATTTTCAAACCATGTCAGTGGGCATTAGTATAAATGATCTGTCCAGAGCTTCTTCATGACAATCAGGTTAAACGTTATAGTGAATGCTTCACACTACAATCTAAAGTTACAGAAGAACTTAAAATGAAAACAGTGTTAAATTAAAGTGTTCAAGTAACAGCAAATGGCACTACTGTTTTGTTAACTTTCATGTAAGTCCAAATACAATCAGCAGGACACTGCAGGGAGTTGAACCCCATCCCAGTAAACTGACAGCCTGTTATGTTACAAGCACATTCACACACATTCATTTTCTTAATGATCTTTAAAGGCTTACATTTATGATTGTATCGGATGTACACTCAAAACATTTGAGGCTTTTATGCTGCTGGTCTACGCAGGAAATATCTCACTCGTGCACGCAGTGTATGATGGTCACAGAAATGCACGGCCGCGTCAATAAGATTCCTGCCAGTACCCTCGACATGCGTGAAGTTTCGAGGGCCTGATCAATGCTGCTCGCAGCTTTAATTATTCTTATTCTTAGTGTTTCGTCGCAAAAAGGAGGTGCTTGGGATACTGGGAATTTTGTGAAATTTGGCACGCAAGCTAGAATTTGCGAAAATTGCAGTCTGATTGGGGTGTCCAGCTGCGGTATGAAATATTGGCTCAATAGCGCCCCCTATTGAGTAGCCCCAACATCGGGTTTCACCTAGCTGTATGAAATTTGGTAGGAATGTGGATCGTGATGAGACGCACAAAAAATCCTTTCGGAATTTTTCTCTAAACCAAACAGGAAGTTGGCCATTTTGAATTTTATGACGTTTTTGGACCGTTTCAAGGCGTCATACTTTAACGAACTCCTCCTAGAGATTTAACCCGATCAACTTCAGATTTGGTCAGTATGCTCTTGAGACCTTGGCAGTGAAAAGTTACTCAAAGATCAAAAAGTTATCGAACTATGTGTCCGTGGCGTGGCGTCAAAAAAACACCATTCGCCGCGAAACAGGAAGTTGTTGTAACTCGGCCATACATTGTCGAATCTGCTCCAAATTTCTCATACTGTATGTCATAACATCCTGAACCGGAACACATCTATAAGACAATTTAGAATCATGGTAATAGCGCCACCTAGTGTACTTTGACATCCTGCTCCTCACAGATTAATCAGATTCCTCTCAAATTTTGTCAGAAAAGTCTTAAGACCTTGATAATGCTTCATTGTGAAGATTGTAAGAAGTTGTTGAAAGGCGGCGAATTTCGATCCTTCGCCATGAACGAATAGACTCGCCTCCACATCATCAGACCTTTACCAGATTTCACATGTTTGATTAGACTCCAGGCCTGAAGACATCTGCAGGCCAATTTTGAATCATAGTCATAGCGCCACCTACTGGTAAGTCAGTTAAAGTCTTTATACTTTGGCTTGTTTCTCTTAATAGGTAAATCAAATCAACATCAAATTAGTTCTACACAAATGTAAGAAGTTCATAATGCCAGTTCATGAAGCTTTTGATGTTTTGTCGAACGCCGTTGCCGTTGCGACGCAGTCTTCGCTGTGAAAAACGAAGGTTATTTTGAGAGGCTAAAAATGTTCAAAACATATGTAAACTTGGCACACAGATTTAAAGCCCAAAATGTAGTTATATAATATGATTTAATTCGTTCAAGGGACAAATCGGCTTAATAGCGCCCCCTACAATATTTTGACGAAGCAGCCCAATCTAAAGACCTTTGTTATGAAAAGTTACTCAAGGCTTGTTGTTTCGTGAAAAAACGTTGCCGTGGCGACACTTTGTTCGCCATGAAAAACGAAGGTATTTTTGAGGGGCTAAAAATACTCAAAACATAATCAAACTTGTGACACACATTTAAAATCCTGAATGTAGTTATCTGATGTGATTTTAATGCTTCAGAGTGGCAAGTCGGCTTGATAGCGCCACCTACAAGATTTCGACCATGCAGCCCTCTCAGTACGTTTCACCGAGATGTATCAAATTTGGTAAGCAGATGTATCACATGTAGACATAAACAAAGGAATTGGGGTCTATGCTCTAAACCCAACCTGAAGTCAGCCATTTTGAATTTTGTATGAATTTCTAGTGTCGTTTTTGCAATTACCAGGCGCTGTGTATGATGGTCACAGAAATGCATGGCCGTGTCAACCAGAGTCCTGCCAGTACCCTCGATGTGCGTGAAGTTGTGAGGGCCCGATCAATGCTGCTTGCAGCTTTAATTATAGATATAGTTCATGTAATTTACAGGTATAAAAAAAAAGGTGGGTAACCAACTAGCTAGAGAGACCTGACAACACCGTTCATCTGGACATGCTACCATTATATACACAACCTCCAGGTTGGGAAGAAAAAAATTATAAATTATACCATATAACAGTAATTTTGATGTGTAAAATCGCCTAATCTTTTGTCCACCCAGATCATTAACAGATATACAACTTTTATTATGACTCAGAAGGTTGGGTTCATGTACAAATCTATCTGTCAGTTGCTTTTTTTGGTACCTGCTTCAAACATGACATTTTGTTGTCAGCTACACATAGATGTATATGAATTAAGTATAGATAGCAGTAAAAAACAATTTCACACTGAAAATGCAGTAGTAGTAGTAGTCTTCAAATATTGAATATAAAGCTGACTGTAGAATGTTTCGTCGGATAAACAGCCACAGATTCCTTTTAATTGAAACCTTAATTTATAGACTATCTTTGCAAGTCTTTAAAACAGAGATTAACACTACATAACTGTATTTACGTTATTGCTTTCTAATGCTTTTAACCCTTAGGACCCACATGGACCCACTTGTCTTTTTTAGGGGGCAGGGGATCTTTAGATAACAGGTTGACAGTACATGCCACATGGAAGTGGTATACATCTGAAAGGGTTTTGAACATTATTATGGCCATTCCCATGCCTACTTACTGTATGTCTCATAAGTTCTTTCAGCAATTTTTTGGTTACCATTCCAATTTTTTTTTACAGCTTGTGAATTGATATGATAAAATCTCCTCAAAAACACATTAAAACTTGATGATTTGGTATCAACATGTTTTGACATTGGAAGGTTTTTGTAAGAATAACATTCCACAACCACATGACAAAACCCTCTTTTGGTCAATTTCATCCTCTGAATGCCCTAGGTCTCTAGTCAAATCAAATCAAAATATGTACATTGACAAGTCAAACAGTCTAGGTTAGACATTTGCCGTTACCGTTAATTAATCATCCAAAACAAAATGCATGATAATATGACACACTACAAACTAAAGAGGTAATAGGCGGAATTTACACGCATAACTAATGGTCAAAAACAAAACCTTAACAATACTACATACACAGGAGCACAAAAACAGGTTTCAGGAATCACAGGAATAGTAACTGACAGGAGAACTTGTCTAAGGAAATGACTGAGACAATCTGGCAACTGGTAAATGAACAGCTGAGGGTTTAAGTACTGGGGAGGTCTGATGAGCAAATGGAACACAGGTGCGGAACAAACCAGGTGGGAAACTAAACAAAGGCATGAAGTAAAGTAACTGAGGAAGCACGGGTAAGTGATTGACAAAATAAAACAGGAAGTGAAATTAACTAGAGTTCATGCGAGTCGTCACAGGCAGGCTATATAAGGCTGCCAGGATGACATGCTGCCCGCATGCCTCCGCATGTTACAAAGATAAGTCGTGAATGTGAATGTCGTGTTTTAAGTGTTAATTGTGTGTGAAATAAACAACTGGTCGGTCTGCACCTAACCTCTGTCTCAAGCCACCTGCTGTTAAAGTCCAGCCGCTATTTGGCTATCCTAACGCCAACAACAAGTTGATGACTAGCCAGGAGGCTTTGCTTTCAAGCAAATTTTACATATTGGCCAAACAGTGGAATTGCAATGTCAAGGTCCGTCATGTAATGCCATGGTCCCCCAGAAAGACCTTTTCCCATAGACTTACATCAGGAGAGAGACATCTGTAACTTAGGGAATTTTGTTTTTTAGGTAGATTAACTTCCCAGTACGAATACTTGAATGGCCCTATCTGTACAGTATTACAGTATCATTATTGTCAGTAGTTGCATTTTTATTGCCGATACCATTACTGCTTTTGTTATCATTGTTATTCTACTATATCCACTTCTGCTGTTATTATTAGTAGTCATAATTTTTCATCATTATTATACTTACTACTCTCATTGTATGAATAATTTCTGTCATATGCATACAATATGTTGTAACTGTTGTGCTGTTCATTCTGTACACAAGACGTCTGTCCATCCTGATAGAGGATCCTCCTCTGTTGCTCTCTCTAAGGTCTCTTCCTCTTTTCTCCCCGTTAAAGGGTTTTTTTGGGGAGTTTTCCTGTTCTGATGTGAGGCTCCTGGGACAGAGGATGTCGTATGTGTACAGCTTGTAAAGCCCTCTGAGGAGAATTTGTGATGTTGGCAGTGGTGGGCCGTCAGGGCCTGCAAGGCCTTCTCTGCTGGCCTAAACAGAATCACAAAGTTATAGCTATTTTATAATTTAATATTTTATTGTAATTTATAAAAACATTTTCCCCATTATCTTATTTTCTCATTGCACAGCTACTGTCTTCCTCAGTTGCTCTGCTTCCAGTGCAGCTTGTTTTAAGTGGAGCTTTTATCCAATCAGATTTCACCTCTGTGTCTCTAGGTAAGAAGAGAGGCAGAGGCCTGCAGACTCACAAGTGAATCCGGACGATATTGTTGATTGTCATAGTCTTCAACCAATCAGATCTTTAGTTTGACATGTTGGGTGTATTCTTTGACGTGTCAGAGCCTGCTAGCTGGACTACAAGTACGTCAGCATTACCGTGCAGCTCAGTTTCCAGGTGCAGCTCTGCAGTGAGGTGCAGCGTGTGCTGTGATTGGTCAGTGGGTGAGCACGTGACTATCGTGAAACAAAACTTAACAGCAGAGTCTTAGTCGGAGTAGTGAGAGTTCAAATTGAAAGATATGGAAGAAATTATGACATTTCTTGCATTTAGCTTGGTGTAGATTATTATTTGTTTTTACCTAGCTTTGTCTTTTTAACACTCAATGGCTGAAGGAGGAGAAACGGATTTGTGAGTTGGGATTTAACCGTGGGATTAAACTCTTTGTCAACAAAGAAAGGAGAATGGAGTTTTTCTTTAAGTGAACAGCATTTGGTAAGTCAACTGCGTTTGTCTTTTTACATCTAATATCTGAATGGCCCTTGAGTGTGTAGCAGAATGCATGTTGCTGCTGTTGTTTTCCTGTTAAGCTAGTTAGCGTAGCCTCCCAGAACACTTGCGGAGCTACAGCTGTTTTTTGTTGTGGTTTTTTTTGTTCCGGTTCAGCGGTCACACAGACCATTGTCTCCTGCATGAGCTCAGAAAACATTATATTTCCCACAATTTAAGCTTCTGCATTTTCCAAATGCACTAGTATTATTCAAACGTATTGTTCGGTTTGTAAGCCTCGTACCGAACGGTTTAATATGAATACGTGTATTATTACAGCCCTAGAAACTAATAATAACCGTAGCTGTGGTGCCATCATGAGGTTATAAGGTGGTATTTCAGCTGCAGGACAGCAGTGAAGGCCCAGGTATAAAATGCACGGCCCGCCACTGGATTTTGGGCTGTACAAAATCAATTAAATTGAAATGCACTAATAGCCAAAGTTATTTTCCTTCCTCTGTTCATGTTAATAAGCCCTAGGCCCCTAGAATGACGCTAGACAGAGGGGTTAAAGAAAACGCTAGTGCACTGCATCCATGGAGCCATGGATGCAGAAATTCATTGGAAGATCTGGGTATTTTCACCTGAGGTCTATACCATCCATCCATCCATTTTCCTCCGCTTATCCGGGGTCGGGTCGCGGTGGCAACAGGCCAAGCAGGCTGACCCAGACTTCCCTCTCACCAGCAACATGTTCCAGCTCATTCTGGGGGATCCCGAAGCGTTCCCAGGCCAGCTGGGAGATGTAATCCCTCCAGCGTGTTCTGGGTCTTCCCCGGGGTCTCTTCCCAGTTTGACGTGCCTGGAAAACCTCCAGTGGGAGGCGTCCATGAGGCATCCTAATTAGATGCACGAACCACCTCAGCTGACTCCTTTCGACGCGAAGGAGTAGCGGCTCAACTCCAAGCTCCCTCCTGATGACCGAGCTCCTTACCCTATCTCTAAGGCTGAGCCCGGCCACCCTACGGAGGAAGCTCATTTCGGCCGCTTGTAGCCGCGACCTTGTCCTTTCGGTCACAACCCAGAGTTCGTGACCATAGGTGAGGGTAGGAACGTAGACCGAGTGGTAAATTGAGAGCTTTGCCTTCCGGCTCAGTTCCCTCTTCACCAAGACGGTCCGGTGCAGCGCCAGCTTTACTGCTGCAGCCGTACCGATCCGTCTGTCGATCTCCCGCTCCATCTTACCCTCACTCGTGAACAAGACCCCGAGATACTTGAACTCCTTCGCTTGAGGTAGGCACTCCGTCCCCACCTGGAGGGAGCAATCCACCGGTTTCCGGCAGAGCACCATGGCCTCAGATTTGGAGGTGCTAACTCTCATCCCCGCCACTTCACACTCAGCTGCAAACCGCCCCAGTGAATGCTGGAGGTCACGATCCGAGGAGGCTAACTGGACCACATCATCTGCAAACAGCAGAGAGGCGATCCCGAGACCCCCGAACCTGACGTTCTCCACCCCCAGGCTGCGCCTAGATATCCTGTCCGTGAAAGTCACGAACAGGACCGGAGACAAAGGGCAGCCCTGGCGGAGGCCAACACCCACCGGGAACGTGTCTGACTTATTGCCGAGAATGCGGACACAGCTCCTACTGCAGTCGTACAGAGACCGGATAGCCCGTTGTAATGGGTCCGGCACCCCATACTCCTGCAGCACCCCCCACAAGAAACGCCGAGGGACCCGGTTGAAAGCCTTCTCCAAGTCCACAAAGCACATGTAGACTGGTTGGGAAAACTCCCAGAACCCCTCCAGTAGTCTTGCGAGGGTAAAGAGCTGGTCCACTGTTCCACGGCCGGGACGGAATCCGAATTGCTCCTCTTGAATCTATACTTAAAAGTCAAACTTTTTTTGAGCCACTAAGCCAAAATTCCCAACTAAAGGCTTCAGAAAGGCCTTCTCCAAATCAATGGGTAACGTCATTGTGACTACGTCCTCTTTTTGTATACAGTCTATGTCTGTTAGTCAAGCTGTTCACCTACAGCATGATTTGGCTTTAGCTTTAAATAGATTAAGTCCATGTCAGTTCATTTTAATTAATTTAATGTTGTTACTCTGTCATATTCCAAACACTGGTCTAAAATAAAGCCCATACAGTAGAGACAGTGTTTGATTGTGTGTGTGTTTTGGTAGAGACTAATATATCCATCCTTCCATCACAGCCATTGCAGGCCTGAGAGTAGCTGAGATTAAGTTTGTTTTAACCACCACAGCCCAGGCAAAGAGTGAGTGTCTCTTGTCTTTTTGTACGTTGCCTTTTTTGTACCTTAATATTTGATTTCTCTGCCATCTACTATTATGTGTGTGTGAGTTTGTGTGCACATCTTCTTAGCTGCAAATTACAAATACTAAACCACGGTTCCAAAACCTGCAGAAGTCAGTGGTTGTTCTGGGATATTCTATATTTGCATTCCTAGAGAAAGCTCCACTTGAAGGCCTGTGTGAGCGCCCTCACTGCGTGATAATAGCACACAGAGTCTTTTCCCACAGCCGCTGCTCTCTTCTGCACATGATGGGATGAGAGGAGCATTTCCTCACCATATAATTCGCTTGGATAGTTTTATTTCAAGTGTATTCCTTCACATTCTCCACCTTGCATTTCACTTCCTTCTGCATCTGCCAGTAAATGTTTTATTTTTTTCTCATGGCAGATTTGTGATATATCTCCTCAGCTAATCAATGTTCACATTTTACTGTTTCCTTTGTTGTGAAAAATTCACTTGCACACTTTGACCACTGCCAAAGAAAGGTTGTAGGCATGAGGGAAATGTCTTTTGAAGCTTGCCAGAGCTGCGACTGTTTCCAAAAAAATGTGACTAGCATGTAATTACTACAATAATCCTTGTGTTCTCTGCAGTTAACTGAAGTTTACATACCACATAAAACCAAAGGTGTTTGTTTCATAGCCGACAAAAATCAATTGCCTTGTATTTTTTGTATCAATAGTAAAAACGTGCATAGAAAGGTGATTTCCATGTAAAAGCTGCCACATCTATGTTTTTAAGTAACGTGAAATGATTTCGTTTGAAACTCTACCAAATATTTGATATAAATGAACAAGGGATCAATGGATTGTGTCTAATGTGAAGGGTGTTGTTCAAAGTCTCGAAGAAGCTAGCCTCTTTCAGCCCGTCTTTTTGATTTTGGGGTCCGCAAATTGTGCTCTCATCAACCTTGTTTGCAGCAGCAGCAAGAAGCTGTTTCTGTAAAGGAGCTCTAAAAACCCACTGTACACTCCCTGTACACCACAAGTTATTTAGCTGGTGAAAATAGTGCAGAATTTAGCAGCTAAAAAGCCAGATATCTTTCTCAGGAGTTGGAGGAGATCAAAACCAGAGCTAAACGATGAGTGAATATTTAGCTTAGAATCAACAAGTAAACACAAACATCATCATTCCTCATAATGTTGCTCTGTGTCTGCTGGAAAGTTGTGTTTTAAAGGTACTGGTGAAGTTTGTTTTCCTGTTTTTACAAGAATCCACACATCGAACTATTGTGCAAACCAGGATATTTTGTCTTTACCATTGATGCATTTTTCCTACAGTTCTTGGCAGCCATTAGTTTCCATTCATTCCATACCGTAGGAAAATTTATTAGTAGATTTGATTTGAACCTTGCTGGAGTTGTGTAATCCATCCCAGTGACACTCATATCTGCATTCATTGATGGAGTCACATGATCTTCATGAGGTAACGCAGGACTGACTTTTTGAATGAATCTGCTCTTACATGCATTACCAAACAATGATAATGCTGACAAACAAAGTTCAAGACTCTTCATAGCTACTTCATGCTCTCTGAAAAATGAATGCATACCAATAACTGACTAAAATGGAAGAGAAAAAACATCCACATCTTTAAAATTGGGTAGCAGACAATACCTATTGGTGTCCTGATGATCTTTGAAGAACGCACTGGAGTTCGATGCGATAGAGTTTATTCCTCAAGCAAAGAACACAACCCGAGTTATTCTCTGGAAAATGACTAATTCATTCCGTTCTTACACACTTATATAGTGTAGCTGACATCGCCTTTGCCCATTCAGACCACACTATTTACACCTAGTTCTCAATATGCGGATGTCATATATGTTTCAAGCATTTAGATATATTTAAACAAATATATATATATATATATATATATATATATAAGGAAACTTCAACAGCTGTCCACTTTCCACAGCTGTCATCCACTATTGGAATTAGAGGGGGGTAATTAATGTGGGACGCAGTGAACAAGACTTGCATGCATGAACCCGTCATGTTTTTGTAGCCATAGGAACACACCTGAATGCTGCTGTTAGCATGTAAAGCAACATCTAAAGACACTTTCAAAACTGCACTTGTAGAAACTCTCACCTTGGGGGAGGAACACAGCTACTATTAAGCTGTTGTTAGTGCCATTACTCCCATAAATGATGGAGCATAATGGCGTATGAGTTGGAATTCATTAGCTGCCATTTCAACTTGGCAGCAGGCCTGATGTGGTCCTGACTGGGAATAAATAATTAGTTTAACATCAAACAAGCCTTTATCCCCTGTTAATGTGCAGGCAGTACTGGCCTTCAGTTCAAACTAGGATTTGGTCCAGTGTATGTGCTCCACCTCTGAAACAGTTTGACTTATTACTTATTTATGGTGCAATTGATCAATACTGGCGTGGTATTCTGTGGGTGAGACATAGTTAACATAATGAATGAGTAAATTAATCTAAAGATTGATGCCACCTGGGTATTAACTTTAAAAACATTATCTCCACAGTAAGATATTAAAACAATGATTGCAGAATGTTGTGCTCTGCTTTGTTAAGACACAGGACACTGTGAATCATTCTGGTTGCCTCTACGTAACTGTGGACAAACTGCTAGCCGTCCACTACAGTTGTCGGTAAATGGACTTGTACTAGCGCTTTTCTAGTTTTCTGACCACTCAAAGCGCTTTAACACTACATTCACACACTGATGGCAGGGGCTACCATGCAAGGTGCCACCTGCCCATCAGGACATCATACACATGTATACACCGCAGGCACAACCTACGTGACCAATTTGAGGTTAAGTGTCTTGCCAAAGGACACATCGACATCGACTAGTGGAGCTGGGGATCGAATCTCCGATTGAAGGAAGAACCTGCTCTACCACTGAGCCACAGTCGGTCTGAGCATGTTAGGGACTGTGGTAATGTTAGACAAAAATACACTTTTCCAAGCAAATTAATCATTGTTTACGAAATAGAGACTGCCCATTGCTCTGACAGCCCATCATTCCGAAATCCAAATAGTCTGGAAAATGTACTATGTGACTGAAGCCCATTTGTTTGACAGCCCGTTCTCCCAAAAACAAACGCCCATTATTCCGAAGGCCCAATGCTCCGAAAAAACCCACTCTCCCTGCAACAAACAGAAGCACCTGGCTAGTTAGGCCTATTAAGCAGAATGATGTTATCGGACCTTTGCGATGTCATCTGACCTTCCTCTTTTTCTGCTTGAAATTTCCTGATATTTAGGCAACAAAACTGCTGCAAAGATCATGGTTTGGGTTAAAATAGACCCTTTTTGCAGAGACCAGGCAAACGACAATAAAAGCACTCATCAGCAACATTAATTTGTGCAAGTGGTCCTTTCAGTCTTTGCCATGAGTGTCTGTCCAAAACATTGTTCAAGATAGACAGACAAGGCCAAAACAAGGTTCTCCTCCAAAAAGGATGCGACTGGATACACTTTCTCCTCATTGGGAACAACATCTGAAACAACTGATCAGTCATGTGACTGAAATGTTCACTATTTCAGAACTTATTCGGCAAATGCGTTCATGCATCAACTCTTTTCCGACGAAGGCAAGAACTACCAGAAGCAAGTGTAAAACCTTTTTGTCCAACTGTGGATCAAATTTTGCCGTTTCCATACATCAATCATTGGCAAACATTGGTAATATAATCATACAGTCCAAAAACAGATAATGTCCAAACCCTTGAATGAATACATCCGTTTGTATGTGTGTGTGTGTGTGTGTGTGTGTGTGTGTGTGTGTAACTGTAAGCAGATGCAGCACAGAGTTAGTGTTACACGTTGTGTTGTTGGATAGCTTCTTTCCTCCAGGGGATCCACAGTCTACTGCACAGACAGGTGTGCACCGGTCTCCAACTGAAGCAGAACCAGACCTGTGACCTCAGCAGCAGCTAACAAATGTCATGCTTCTTGAAAACAAAGACGTGAGTATACCTTCAGGCCTAGCATCACTAAGACGGCGTGAGTTTTTATGCAAACACCATTATACACTACACAGTTGTTGCAGCAGTCAACTTCAGCTGGCACGCTTGTGCATTAGCACCTCTCTCTATTTGAAGCTTTTTCTAATTTGATCTAATCATTCCTCCCCCTTTGCTGTCTTTTAATATGAGCTACACTACCAGGTAAGCATTGACTTGTTTATTTCACCGGTGAAAAGATGTTTAGACTTCTTGGTTATGCTCCACCTTGATTTTTAACATCCAGGTTACACATATAACACTGATTCAATGCATTTCATTGCCGTTAAGGGCCTGTGTTACTTTACTGAAATCTTGTTCAAACAAACCTAAACCTTTTAACAAAAAAAGAAAACCTGGCAACGTGTGCAACTGCCCCAGGCCCCTGGGGGCCCCAAAATCCCGAGGTGTGGGTGACTTGTGTTGATTTGATTTGTTTTATTTTGGAACACATCGACAACATCACTTCAGGCTTTCTACCAATCCATCTGTTCCATTTCAACCTCATTCGTGAACTCCTTTACCTGGGGAAGCAACTCACTCCCAACCTGATGGATGAAATGGATTGAAAATACGGACACAGTTTTAATTTTCGTTTAAAAAGAACTGGATGGCTCGTCGCAACTGTAGACTGTATAAGAAGTGGATGTAGTCGTGACGTCACCCATTGATTCGTGGACTGACATTTTGAAGCCTTGAGTTCAACGTTTTGGCCGTACCAGCCTATCAATCACAAGGCAGCCCGCCCTAAAACATACCCTGCTTTATGGTCTGTTTGACTCTAAATCATAATCATTTACTAAATGAACGTCATGATGTATTGAAGAAGACTTGAAACTAGAGATTGAGACCATAAACTCATGTTTGCTTAGCCTGCTGCCAATGTGACCCTGACCCGAATGAGCGCCACAAACTGGATGGATGCTGAACATTTTTCACTGGTTTTATTAAAAGCTTACAACTTTCCTTTCCTTTTTCTCCGTCCACTGCCTTTACCCTCTTGCTGTTAGGTGCTTTTTTATTATTTTGGTTTGCAGGCGTTTATCTGTTTATGCCTCCCTCCTCTTTACGCCTATTTTCTGCATTGCGAAAGAGTAGATGAAGAAAACAACTTATAAAATACCGCACGCAAGCTTTGATGCTCGCAGTAGACCTCCTACCATGTGAAAATGGCCAAGGTCTGGTTTAAGTGCAATCAACATGTTTACATATTACATCGTTGGTATAAGAGCATTGTGATGTATGCGAGTGTATGGTTGAGCGACAGAGAGAGACATTGAGCGTACTGGTCTGGCCCACTACAGTCAAATCTGATACTTTGTATGAACTGCACACATAAGATTAAAACTGAGGGAGAAAAAATGCTTATTCTCAAAGGACTTTTATGTTGCTAACTATGCTGTGCAAAGGAGCGTGAAAAGGGCCCAGCACAGAGAGCCGGGGCATCAATGGCAATTAATGCAAGTGGTGTCTCAGACAAGGAGGCTAATGAGTTTTAATATACATGCAGGTGAGGGAAAGCTGAGTTGCTGAAGCCCTTAATGAACCCATGACAGCCTAATTAGCCACAATTTACAATTCTAGGATTCTAATCAGAGGCACTGAAATGCTGCCACACATCGTTGTATGAATGAGTCTTTTTAAATGCTCCAATCTGCTGCCTTGATTGATAATTGCCTGTTTTCTCTGTTTCTCTCTGTCTATGTCTAGATTGTAGGTTGGCCAATTTAGGGTATGATAATGTGGAAATCTGTTTTGATAGTCATAAATCCCATCTCAACACACACGCAGAAATACAATGTAATCCTGAATCAGTGATCGTACTCTGCTCCAGCTAGTGATACTTGCTAGGCACATGGCTTTAATTTACTTTTTTGAGGAAAAGGTATTTCAGGTTTAGTCACTGTTTTGTCATCAGATCAGGAAGCCAGGACTACATGGCTTTAGTTCAATACCGATCTCGCTTTCTATTTCTTTTATTTATATATATTTTTAATTTAGTTTGGCCTAAAATAGTGTAGTGTAGTATAAATGTAATAAATAGTGTATTCTGCCTAAAAAATAGCACCATGTGTTGATTTATCTTTTAATGATAAAATGTAACTTCCCCTAGGTTGCTAAAATGCTCAAGGTCCTGAAAAAATACCAAGAAGATGAGCCCACTGTCCTCAAAGGCAGCTACTGTCCTGAATAAATTGATCCAAGAAGGGGAAACTATTTGCTATTTGGTTGAAGTGGTCACAACCAGTACACATATGCAACATGTAATGAGGGGTCACGAGAAGACATCGCTTCATTTGAAAGGGTCACAAGCTGAACAGGTTAAGAGGGACTGGTCTAAGCCTATCAGAAATAAGCGTCCTGCGTTGCATGAATGATATCTACCTAATCCCATCCTGATGCTTGCATGTGTTAACGCCTGCTAAATGGATCTATCCTCATCCTCCAGGCGTGAAATTACTGCTGCAGCTCCTACGCCATGTGCATTGTCCAACAAAGCAGATTCCCATCTTGTCCTTGTGGAGGGTACACACTGCTGTGTGTATGCGTGCCATCATGGCTGAATGATTATACACAGAAATGAAAGCCCAAACAAAGGCGAGGTGTATAGTAGTATAGCATCCACATGGAGGAGTTCAACACATGTACGAGGCAGGTCTTAAACCAGATTACCATGACCATAGACCATTAGACACACTACAGTTATGTCCCAAATCTCCCAGTAACCACGGAGCATTACAGAACAGATGTATGACTCTTGTAAATGGAGGTTACCATATCGTGACAGTAGAATGTCTTTCATTAGCTTCTACAGCACTCTATTTTGTTGCTCATTTTTGGAGTTTGGTCCTGTTTAGTGTTTGCATGTCTTTAAACAAAGTCAGAATGATATGATATATGTCTTTGTGTAAATACTGGCACAGCTAAACTCTGAAGCCATTTTGCTATGACATTGTGCCCACATGCCCGCCTTCAAACGACAACACTCGGGGCGCTGTTCTCATCTCGGCACAAAGCCAGTAATAGTGTCGTTTTTTGCTAACAATCAGGAGATAAACACACAGGATATGTGATGGGTTGAAGCAAAGCAGTGGCGTTTTTTTTGTAGTTATGCTCATTTAGAAATTAACTGGCTCCAAATGGAGTCACTTGCGTCGAGATGTGTGGAGTGAAATAGCTGAGGTTGTGCTTGTACAAATAAAATGAAGTGCTATGTTGGTAGCCATCTTTCCATCACATTGCGCCTGCATATTAACGTTTTCAGACCACAACCGATTTGTGAGGCTTGAAGGTACCAAAACAGCATAAACCACTTGCAAGTAAGTTGCATTTTGACTTTTAGGTTCCTCCTGTACAGGCTTGGGGAGTAACAGAATACATGAAATGGCATTATATAATTAGGATGGAAAAAAGGTAACAGTATTACGTTTCAGCTACAAAAGAAAGAGGTAATCAGATTATCGATACGTTTAGTAAAAATAGAATAATTAGCAGAAATACAAAGAAAAAAATGTTGTCTTTGTTTTTGTTTACAACCTGTGTGATTGTCTGCCTGCTTGTGTTCTTTGATTCATTTTGACCTATTTTTAGGAATGTCAGTGTTCCCAGATCCTGACATTTACTGTGGTGAGTGGATTCAAAATGAATGGGTTAAACCAACGCAACAGAGTGACTTTTTCTCCTTAATGCGGGTCAAGCTCCCAAAAACATGTTTTTGTTAGAATCTCATTTCAAATATTATCATCCCATTAAATTGTCATTATCAGTTGTTCTCATTACCATTCGAATGCTTCAGACAGGGAAAACTGAACCTACCCACACGTTGTGAAAGTGAACAGGTCGCAGTTTTAAATGCATGGTTAATGTTGTGTCAGTAGCCCACATCTTTGTGGAAGTGTGATACGAAATGCTTATTTACTCTTTTGAAACAGCAGAGGACCTCCTACTGGCCCTCAGAAGGTTCCTAAAATCACATGAGTGCATTTTGTCCTGTAAATTGGTCAAATAATAATGTGACAGAGCTCTCACTCTGCTGTTGTTTTAAAGCCATGGATGCACAGCTTTTTAATTTTCCTGCTAAAACTGTTAAGACTCAGTGTCAGACTCAGCATGCATGTGATTACTCCTGCTTATACAAATGACTGTTTTGTGCGTTTGTCTGCATCCAGGACGTTGTGTGCACAATTCTTGATGTAACATTTCCAAACTTCTGTTCTACTTCCAATAGACTCGTCAGTGCGACGGCTGCAGCCTAAGCTGAATTTAACAGCATTGTTGTGCAATCTGTCAAAACAACGAGTAAGCCGATTTGTATACAAAGGAACAGAATGTAATTCCGAATGAGAATTTGGGCCATTCATCCCCTTTTCACAGCCTGTGACAGGTAATTCTCCAGGGTTCAAATGTTTCTGGATATCATAATCATATTTTCCAAGTTTTTCATCACTGACCTGCACTTCTTCAAGTTAAATCACATTGCAAGGATTAAAGGAAGCTATTAAAACCAAATCCACTCATGTTTACCAGAGGATGATATCAAACTTCAATTGAAGTTTGGGCTTTAGCAGTTTCATTTTGATCTTGATGAGATTTTTTGATCGTTTAAATAAATCCACAAAAAGAGCCCTCCACCTGCTCCGAAGCTAAATTAATATGAATGTTTTATTTCATACGGATTGGAGAAGTCAATCATTTCCTGACGGAGGTTTGAATAGCAAAGAGCAGGGATTACTGCGGGTAGTCTGTAGAACAGCACACACACACACACAGACTACGTCAGTGATGGGAACAAAGACTTCACAAATTTCACCAAGGAGTTTGACAAAGTGGTAACAGATATTGTGGATAATCATAGGTATTAGTTGTTGTTTTTTTAAACTCCCTGCCTTGCCACAACAATAGAAAGTTTGATAAACTACATCATCAATAAATCGAATGGTTTGCAAACCTTCCATTAAAAAAAGATATTCATGCTTTCAGTGCCGTTTTTCAGGCGAACCTGACACTTTTCAATTTGAGCTGTGTGCCATCTTCATTCACTATTAACCAGTAACATATACACAATATTTACACATCTGAACAAATCTCACAAGTGTTACCTGTATTATACCATCAAAATTATTAAAATAGATATTGTAGTTACAGATTTACAGTCTTTTAGGTATGGTAATGCAATTTTCGAGCAGAGGCCTAAAAATAGGGCTAGGGTTCAACTCTATGAAGCTCGATACGTCTGAGGGGGGTTGTAGATTTAGCTGAACATTTATCACCAAGAGAAACCCTTTCATTTGATACGATGTTAATATTCATCCATTTCTTCAAACGGAAACTGAATTTATTGCAGGTCATGTTTATTTATTATTTATTATTATTAATTGCATTATTAACTATTTTATTCCTAGCAGATGTTATTTAAATTTATTTTTCAAAGCCTTTTCTCTAAAAACGGTTTTCATTTCAGAAGGCCATTTTCTATCACAAAATCTTTGTCGGTCATCACAAAGAGGGCGGATCGAATATGTGACTTACCTCATTGACCTGTATAATAATATGGTTGGGTTGTCTTATATATTTATTTCATATACTTATTAAATTATTTGTATTTATTACTTTTACTTTGAACACTTTAGGTATCCGTACATGGAGTATTTGTTTTACCTTCTGCTATTTCTTAAGTAAAAGATCTAAGTTCTGGCTTTGTGGAAATCCCACCACAAGGTGGGTGTGATGTCATAGTGATGATTGCACAGGTGCTTTGGGGGGATTTATTATTGTTATTATTGATTTGAACATGTATTGCTGCCAAAAGTAGAGTATTAGAACATCATAATGCTTTTTTAACAGTTTGTGAATTTCCATACTACTGGATGTTTAGGTTGAGATTACTTGAGTTGAAGAATAGAGTACTGACCCAACATGTGGGTCTCTGACATGATGACTTCACTGTTTCTAGGGTTGTTAAGGTTACCACATTTTAGGTTTTCAGGTTTCATCCCATTTTGGCCTGAAATCCGACTAACACGATGTTGATATCTGTGGTGATTCATCCTGATTTGGTTGATGAGGTATCCTGTTGTCGACGCTGACTGATTATGGAAATCAACAGTAAATTATTTTTGAACGTGGGCCACTTCTCCGCAGCGCTCCATGAAGGGCACGGGGAGGTGTGCGCCGTAACTCACCGCTGTGATGTCAGACTTGTAATGTAATTACAAACCCATCTGTCTCTCATTGTATGACAAGCGCAAAATGTCCAATTATGGTTTCGTTTAAATTGTAATTAGTTCAGCCCAATTTGCTGTCCTCCAGCGTGCTGCATGTGCCTAATGAAAGGGAGATGCATGATTCTGTGCTAAAAGAACCTGAGAGAGTTCTGCTCGCTGCACACTGGCTTCTAGATGCACACTCTGCTTTTTAGGCAAAGCAGTAATTAATGGGGTTACAGTCACATTCTTAGTCATGCTTCCCACTTATCAGCACATTTCCTTTAAGCTCTTGGAGGCACGGATGTTTCTGGTGCCCGAGGGCCAACATCGACTAGCGCCCTTAGGGGATTGTCTTTTTAATAGTCAAATATTTAAAGGTACTTCAGTATCACTTTTTTTGTCCAACTCCTGTTTTATATACACAGTAGTGTCCCTGAGTCTTATCGTGTTTCTTTTCTTCATATTTGAGATGCAATATGTCTGACTCCAACATTAGCCAAGGTAGCCTCTCTAAGAACCTCTAAGAAATGGTCCTGAACTCTGACTTATGGGTCAATACATTCTTAGTGAAGAGTAGCACTTAGAGGCTTTGTATACACGAGATAGCGTTACTGTGATCAAAGTCCAGAGACCTTTCCACACCAGGGGCGTGATTAATAAACAAAACCAAAATACATCAAAACTATTCATACTGGCAGTGATGCCAATTTCCGACGGTTGCAACCATAAAAGGTTTGTATATATATGTATTAAGGGTCTGGCAAGCTACTGTAAGCTCTTATATTGAGTTACGCAGTGTATATGAACGGGGCTTTTATTGTGAAAGGTGACAGCAGGAGTGGATCAGGTCTACGATGCCTTTGTCGAGGTTGAAAGGAATAATAAAGTTCCATCTTGTTTTGGATCAAGGGGCCTGCTTGTTCTTGTGGTCAATAAGTGCGCTTATTGAATATGTCTGTTCCACACAACCTGATTGGTTGATGCCTTTATTCACAGCACGATAGCTCAAAACTATTTAAAAAAATAAATAACATAAATAAGAAGACAGACAAATTAGAAAGACCAAAGCAACCAGACTTCTGTCGGCTCTGCTCCTCATCTCTGCTCGACACCACACAGACCATAACACACATGAATCTCCATGCTAGCGAATCGATTTGCATTGTGGGTAATGTAGGTGCAGAATAATGTGTGGAATAAAGAAAGACAATATACCGCTTTGAGTTTTATCCTCTTATTAATCACACTTACTGTTAAAAACGTTGAAACAATTAAGAGATTTGACTGCATTTCTCATATTTACTGTTGGCAAAAGGGAAAACGAAATGTTCTGGTGTGTGTACATTTGGATGCAAATTAGGAGCTTAAATGGCATACTGTAAATATTATCAGCCTCACAACTCTGGGAGGTTCTTCATAGATAATAGCCATTGATTTCATTCTCCTCCTGCGGCAGATTGCTCGTCACGTGGCGCAGAAGAGGCAGAGCGGAACGCTTCATTCAGGCCATGATTAGCCTGCAATCAACTAAGTACAAAACTGATTATTAGCTCTCGCACTCGGGTGTCTTCATGGAATCTGCTTTCTAACCGTCTCTTTCTTCTCTGTATTTCTACCCGTTGATTACAACATGCACCTCTGATTTCCAAAGCAGTGGAAAGGGCATTTTTTTCTGTGGCATCTCTGAAACATCCATATCTCTCCTGCTCTGACCTCTTCTGAATCCCTGAGGACACATGGTTGCGTGTATGGATTTGCTGTACAGCTGTGGTTTATGGGTTTGTCAATATTGGCATTTTATTGGGTCAGTCACTGTCATCCATCTGTGATAGAGTTGAGTTTTTTGTCCATTTTACTCTTTAGGATGTCTTTAAAACCTTCCCTGCAACTTGTAACTGAGACCCTAAAAAGCCTGCTAATTGGCCCTTCACTGAGTCTAGCCCCTCAGAAATCTGACTGGCCAATCAAAGCGTGGCATCGGCCAGCATCAACCAAGCCCCAACAGCTATACGGCTGTGCTCCATAGACTCTCATGTAATCGTTTTAGATTTTCTTCATTTTCAGGCTGGTTCCACCATTGATTTGCCTCTTTCAGGGCAAAACTACTGAGCATGCAGTAAAACCAGCAATTCAATATTTTAGAGCATGCAGTGAACCCGTTTGGATCCCAAAACCCTGCTTTTATTTGCTCTCATGTGCCCCAGAACATTTTTTAACAACCATAAATCTGTCCTCACTTTATAGCAAAAACATGTCTTGCACTTGTCTCAGTGCGGCCACGTCCTGACTCACTTCATAGTTTTGTCATTCAGAAAAACATCCGACTGCTCCCACTATGCCACCCGCTTTGAATGTCTTTAGCCGATTAAATAGGCTTTATCAGCAGCGTATCAGCCTCATATGGGTGTAAATGATGAAGTCAGGTGACATTGTATAAAGAGAGTCCGTGTAGGGAAGAGGTTTGTGTGGATGGATGGGTCAACTAACACAGAACTTTCACACAGGAGATGCTTTTTGGGTCCTGTGTGAAATCAAAAGTCAACATCGACTTATTGTCACGGGATTTCACGGATAGGACCCAAACACAAGACCACAGGAGACAGAGTCCGATGTAACGGATTTTATTTTGAAGGTGTGGAGCCCGTGGTCCGACACCAGAGGGCAGGCGGATTGACAGTGTGAGTCCCGTGGCTCGACACCGGAGGGCTGGTAGCTCCATGGTGTGATGTCCCGTGGCTCGACACCGGAGAGCACGCAGATCGACCGGTACTCTACACCCGTAGCAGAGAGGAGAGAGATTAATTCAGGAAGGAACAACGGGGTTCAACTTCCGGAAGCTCCGGAGGCTACCGAGGCAGAAGACAATACGGACCGACAACCCAGGCCTGCAAGACCAGGGTTGATATGCTGCTGGGTAACGAGCCAGATTGTCCGCAGCTGTGCATCCATCAGGGCGGTGGCACTGGGAGGTGTCTGGAGCCAGGCCCGAGAAAACAACACCAAGCACATGGCACAACAAAACAAACAGGGGAAAGACAGACACATGAGAGGAGATTGGGGGGAAACAGAGGTTAACACACAATGGGTCAGACAGGGATCCTGACACTTATTTTATCTTACTTTTGTTACATTACTCTTAGATTTAATAAACACCAAGTCATTTTAACACAAACAACGTTCTTTTCCAAAATCTAACCAAGTAGTTTTGCTGCCTGAACCTGAAATTGTTTTGTTTCAGTTGACAATGTGAATTCTCCCTTTCACAGCGTGGTGGGTGCAGTTTGGCATGTCTGAAGCATCAGATTGGTGTTGATAACCACTGCTAATGCCCATTCAATCAGCTGTTAACATGTCACAATTGATGTGTGCTGCTGGCTTTTTCATTGATCGAATGTAGCTGTGAAAAAGACACAGCACCCCCACAATCACACGTGGGCTTGTCCTGTTTACGCTGTTCTGGACCCACTTGTGTTCTGAAGTGCTGAGAATCCCCCCAGTCAGAGGTGAGCTCCCTCTTCTTTCAGCCTTTTATGAATCCGTCCCTGTGTGCTCTCAAATCTTGACTTGCAGATTGATTACAACTCAGACTTGTTTTGTGCCAGCTCAATAGTTTTGTCATTAATAAAGTGCCACAGCTGAAAGAGCACATTTCCACGACTCATGAGTGTGTGCGAAAAGGCAAAACCACAAGCCAGTTTTATCTTTCATTGAAATGATTTACTTCAAGTGTGGAATAATTACACTTAGTCACTGGCTTTTTCTCTGTTTACCTCCACATCTTTACGAGCTCAACCTGGAGCGGTGAGAGAGCGGGTCAAGAGCCTCATTGATCTCAGTCTCATAGGTGGCTGTATTCTGTTCAAAGCCCTTTGGCTCAGAATGTACTTCGATCCACGGGTGATTTATCAAGTCCGCAGTGCCCGCGCCTTGCTACAAGTCACAACACACTGCCACGGTCATTCATTATGAGCTTGAATGGCAATACAGAGTGTAAGCTTGTACATGAAGTGACAGGAAGGGTCAATAACCAGCAGTCATAAGGGGCCCGCAGAGAGGAAGGACCTCCTGGCATGATTACATGTTACAGCTCGGGCAGCGACAGATGCATGACATGACCCAAATATAGACATAATTAATATCATGTATACTGCTCAACAATAACAGCAGCAAAGACAATAGTAAAGGAGATTCTGCTGCAGAAGTGTAATTTCACGGCGTTGTTATGTAATAAACTTTTCATTGTAACCCTGTTTCTATGAAACTACTGGACTCTATTAATAATACTCTCCTCCCAACATATCCTTATACAACGGTTCATATGATGTTATATTTTGTGTTTTCTTACAAAAGCCAGCAACACATGTCAATTTCTGCTTGTTACATGCATACTAACTTTTCAAAGTAAACTTCCGTCTTCAAAGGAAACTTAGTTAAATTTAGGAAAAGATTGTCGTTAAAATATCCAAGGAAGTGACGTAACTATGAAAGTCCAGAAAACATCAACGTCGACTTCTTGTTTTGCATGGGGAATGAACAGCTGTCTCCGCAATGAAAGATTGCTGTTTTCAGCGGTCTTTATACTTATACCTCATTCATGATTATTTGGATAACATACGGAATAATTTCATAGTATATCTGCGAATTACGGTGAAATGCTGGATAATTATTATCCCCCGATTCATAAAGGAGCACGGGAATATATACAGTGGGTGTATCTTTCGGGTAGGCACATCCCGATTGGCCGGCTACACATTGTAAATGCATTTCAGTGGGCGAATGCGTGCTGGTGATTGGAGGAGAGTATTAACCATGAAGTCCAGCAAAAGGCGGAGCCTTTGTGAGTACAGACAGTGGAATACAGCGAACTTACATCCACTTTCAATTCTATGCTATTACACATTCTGTGAAACAAATACACACATATCACTCCTCTACTGATACCCTATCACTGGGGACAGGCCCTCTCCAAACGGGTCAGAGAAGGACAACGCATTTAGACAGACATGCCCCCCAGTCCTTCCCAGGACTGGGGGGCTGCTAAAGGAGGGGAACCACTGACTCACGCAATGTAGCAAAGTTTGGGGAAAAAAAAGAAAGTGTATGAATTACACACATAAAAATGATAATCATGGTAATAATGATAATAATATAAAAAACAAATAAATGACAAGCCATAGATGAAATAGAAATGGTTGGACCATGACACATCATTAGCTACACCTGCCATGAAAATGGATTCATCCCCCTCTTTCTTTTTCTCTCTTCTTCATCTCTATCTCTTTCCCCTCCTCTCTGCACTATTGCTCCTCTACACCACACATGTAGATACAGACAGAACCTTACACAACAGACTGCCCTGCACCATTTCACCCAATGTATTAATTCCGTTATTGTCTAGTATCACCTGTCATGTCTTATTTCACTGAATAAAAAATAAATAAATAATAATTCACCAACTTCACGATCAATTTCATGACGTACGAAAACATCAACTTCTAAGTCAGAGACAGATAGAGTTTTCTACCTTGGTCTTCGTGCTAGTTTGAATCATGTCAATGATCAAAGAGGAAGGGGCACTAATGTCTTACACCAACCACAGCCTGGACTCAAGGCGAGGGAGATCATGGCAGTATTGGGCAGACGTGAGATGCTTGGGAGTGTGTCTATGTTCCCTCAACCCTAGATTCCTAAAGCCCGGTTCCCTCAACCCTGACATTTCTCAGCCCTCTGTTCCCTGAGCCTTGTGTTCCCACTGATCAGCTCCACTGGCGCCATTTGTTCCAAAGACCCATTGCTCAGAAAACACATTAAACACTTGTTGGGACCTCACCACGTGGGGGAAACGAAGAGAGATGCCTACATGCAAAAATAAAAGCCTTAACAATGAAACTGCGTGTGAGATCATAACACTGGTGCCTCACCTGGCGAGACCAGGGGAACCCCTGTGACAAGGCCATGATGTCACCAAGGTTATAAACACTGGCACACACCTTCCCACTGCGCTGCACTGACTGGCTGTGGTGGTCAGTGCTCGGTTTCAAACCTTCACTGTTCACTCTATGAATGTGGAATATTACTTTACACATTTACATTTTTGTAGTAAACACCACTTTTGAGACTGTATCCAGTTTGGTTATTGGTCCCTGATCCCAGAGTGGTGCCCCGTTATTATTAATCCTTATTAGTAATCCTATTGATATTAATATTTGTAACACACACATGCACAGCACATGGTTCATTAGTATGCAGATCGACATCAGACATCATACTAGTGAAGGCATGACCTTACCTCGTCATGCCCGGAACCTAACCAACCCAACCGACAAAGGCAGTGAGTACTTGTCTGACTTGACTGTCTGTAAGCTATCGGATATTGTTACCTCGACATCTCGAATAGTTGTAGAAAGATTTTAACATGGGCAAGGAATGTTGCTGAGGGAACACGGGGCTAAGATGAAATAGGGCTGAGGGAACACATGGCTAACCCCAGGTGGGCTTTTGTATGAACAAACAGAAACTACAATTTGTCTTTGTGATTTATAATGAGATGCTGAATATGAAAAATATAAACATGTAGGTCTGACAGCTTTTAAAAAAAAGACTGGAGACCATCCATGGAGAGCAAGAAATGATGGTGCAACATAGGCTACTGTTTGATCAAGCTGTTAACTCTTCGGAATCACATATGCCACCAAATTGACTGTCAACAGACTCTCATTTCACTGGCACAATGAATGGAAATATACAGATAAATGTCTGCAATACAAAGTATCTGGCCCGTGGTATTGTGTGTGCTTAGAGAAGGTAGCAAGCTAGTGTGTAGGAAAACGCAAATGTGTTGCTTGGCAACAGTCCACTCCACGCCCAGATGCAGAACTATTTGTGCTTGTGGATCTAAATGCTTAATACTGTTCATAAATGGCGCTTTTAGAAATGTGATGATCTTTGTTACTCGGTCGGCAGCTTCATACTTACAACCGGATCACAGCCGTGCTGATATTCAGTTCAACAGCATCCCCTCTCATGTGATACTGCTTCATCATTTCACACTAATAAGGAGCACTAATTCAACACCTTCAGCAGCACTCTTTATCATCTTAATTGCATATGTTTAATGACACCACTTAAGTTTATTCTGAGGTGTGTACTTTTCATAATAATGAGGGGGGTGATTTAGAGGAAAACAAATCATCCTGTATATTACAGATTTTATTGCACAGTAATGTTAGAAGTCAATTAGTAAGTAGGCTACACAAAAGACTACATCTATGAAGTAAGTAATAACTGCAAAAAACATTTGTATATTTATATCTTTATTGATCTTTTTACTATCGTTTAGTTTTTGGCACTGTCTGGAGAGACAATAAGGTTATATCTAACAAATACTATTGATTTTGAATGATTTTGAACACAAAACTGTGCTGTACTAACAGAAAGACGTTATTAGCTTTGTTCATTTGCATAGTATTACTGTGCACTTTTCAATGCATGCTGACTACACAGAGAGTGCTTCAGAGCAGCTGTAGTGGGAACATGAACAGTACCTTCCTCAGCACTTCATATGAGAAATATTTTCTTGACTGATTAAAATATTTTTTTTCAATATCCTGCTGCAAAACGCAGATAAAGCAAATGTATCTACACATGCAGAACTGAAACATTAATGTTTTAATCATACAGATATGTTATATATTGTTAATCATCTCTGAACACATAACTGACTTTGAAATTCTCAAAAGAGGATTCTTGCATAAAACAGTAAATGCTTTTTATGAAAGATTGTTAGTCTACAAATATCTTTTGAGATTAAAGTTTTCAATGAATGGAGGCCACGTTGTCCATGACTGCATGCACGGTTGTATGTGCTATTGTTGGGACAATGGAGATAATTATTACTGTGCAGCCCATAACCCTTACCTTACATGACTTTGGAAATAAATTATAAAACATGTACATTTCCTCATTGCTTTTAAAACTACCCATATTAGTGTTTTTTGTCCAGCCATTGTTTTCTGATCTGCCATTTCAATGGTTAAGGTTTGGGTTATAGTAACAAAAATGTTTTTGGTTAATGTTAAGTAATAATTGTGGTCATGGCTAAAATGAATTACACAGACCCGTTTTTCTCCTTCAAGCACAAACATGTATTTGCTTTCCCATCTTTCATTACATTTTCTTCCCTCTGCATCAATTTTTCTCTTCGTGGACATTTTGGGATTATTTTTCGATCTTTTTCAACTCAATCACTTGTTGGAAAACCATGGGGATACTTTTATTTTGAAGTCTAACTATTTTTTTTTCAAAATAAAAAATAAATTTTTTTTTTGTTGCTGGTGGATTCGCCGGCCACATAAAATGACGTGCGGGCCTTGAGTTTGACACGTGTGCCATAGAGCATCACAGAAAACTTCACCCATATCTCCTCGAAAAATAGATGGTGCAAGAACTTTGGCAATGTAGTGACACTCGCAGGAGTCTTTTGCTGTAGCTGGCTCGCTAACTAGCGAACACTTGTCACTCAAAATAGCTCTCCAAGCTAGTCGGTTGAACACTACCTGCTTCGCAGCGAAACGCAAACAGACAATCTGCAGCTAGCTGTTGAACATATAGAGCATTTAACTGCTAGAGAGCCAGAAACACAACTTCAATTGAATTCTAATATTGCTCCTTTTGGCCTGGATGTGTAATTTTTAGTTGGCATGTTCAACATATTGTCATGGTTGTACTGTTTCTTTTACTTCCAGACATCCTATGACACGGCTAGTAGACAAGTATACCAAAGCCATGAAAGAAAATTCACCATTCAAAACTCATTCACTTTCATCAACCCAGGAATTGTATTTTTGACAGGGTGATTATGTCTTCTATAACAGTATTTTGACCTTCAATCATATCTTTCAAATTTACATTACTAATGCCCTTAGAATTACATTCTTCTCAGGATTGTAAAGAACTGTTTAAATTACAAAGTAGGCTACTGATATATCCATCTCCTGGGTTTCTCACTGAAAGGGGTCGCTGACAGGAAGGGTTATGCATGTAATTGGCCATGCAATGTCATTGTTTGTAGGGTAATAGCTACCATGATGGGATCCACATAAAGAAATGAAGCAACTGAAACAGCATTTAGACCACCATGTTGAAGAGTTTTCCCTTAAAGGGAAGGTTATCCACCACAAATTTGTAAGAAGAAACTCTGCTACACATGCAGTAACTCTATCCTCCTCCATGTATATTCCCAGACACTCTCCTTCCTCTTTGTTATAGGTCGCTTCTCATTTTAATGATCCTGGTTTCATGCCAATTGTGTTAATTTCCTCAATGTGTAAATTGTGTTAATGTGAACCCCCCTTTGACTGGCAAAAACTATTGTGAGTTAATGAAGCTTTTGTAATTGCGATTGCTATAGCAACAGCGGTACCTGGGCCTGGATGATATTACATGCAGTCTGTTTTCGCAGTCAGCAGACACAGGCGACCAAAGCCGATTAAAAGCGTCTCAAAATGCAGACGCATTGCCTCGGAGCATAAATAGGTAGGAGCACAATGCATCGTTAGCCTCTGAAAAACAAAACACTAATACCATTAAACCCACAAAATGCAGCATTACAACCTGCGCGGTATTTTCACTTTAGCTTCTCATTAGATCTTGTTGTCTAGAGCCGCTTGGCCTAATGAAATCAACAATGAACCAAATCGAGACTTGACAATTTGGTTCCACATAATACAAGAATCGCATAACACCTCGTAATTACTGAATTGAATGTGAGACATGAACATGAAAAATGGAGAAATGATGGCCTGATTAACCCCCAGGGAGATTACAATGAGTGGAGTGGAGCGCCACATGTCCACTCAGGTCACAGTGTACATAGTGTTTTCACCATTTATAGCACATCTCTATTTTCTGTATTGGTCACAAAACCTCTCTGATTTCATATTGTGATTTTATATCTTCTCAAATACTTCTTGAAATTGTACTTGTGTTCGTGTACCTTGTGAAAGTTCACGTTGAGTTATTTTAAGTTATATAAGAATAACTTACTTAATAAATGTAGTTCTTTTAACCCAAACCATCATGTTTTGTTTCCTAAACCTAATCAAGTAGTTTTGTTACCTAAAGCTAACTACAACGCTTGTTGCCTAAACATAACATTAATCTGTTTGACCTAACTGGTTCTGCGAAATATGGGAGGGTCCCCTCGATTAACACTTCAGACCCCCTGAAAGCCTCAATAGCAAAATTCGGGGGTCTCTAAAATCATAGGACATAATAATTATAATTATTTGTCACAATGTTTTTTAAAAGCTTACTAATACCCAGCAGTTTTCATTATTCAAACTGCAAAAATGTATTCACAAATAGGAATAGTGAGTTTGAGAGACAGGTTTACTGTCGTATATGACATAGCCAGCCAGAGATGCAACAGTTTGCACGAAGCCAGTGTCTTCATGACTGGTTGTGGACCTAAGAGTGATTTTTGTGATAACCTGGATTAAAGGACATCATCTCTCCTCTTCTTGGATACCAGGATGGCAACTAGAAGACGGTTGAGTTTGAGTGTGTTCAGGTGTGTCCGGTTAGCAAGAGAAAGGCGAGCGTGCTGTGCATATTTTGTTGGAGGGCGTGATGTGGTATAGTTGTGTGAGTGGCCTTATTGGTAACAATATTTTGCACAGGTATTCCGCACACCGCTACTGACGTAGTTTTATATCCTAAACCTACCGTTTAAATTGTTTCTGGGGTGGCGTAATGCGCTGTCAAGAGGTGGTGGTCATTTTACGAATCTCTGTGAGATCACGTTGGATTCTTCTGAGACTTGTGCTCACAATGCCACAACACGCCCACTTTTGAGCGACCTAATAAAATCCAAGACCTATGTGATGAAAAACTGTCTTGAAATTATACCCTGCCCATATTTTGTTGCTGGAGACGCTTTAAGGTCTGTGTTTTTAGTCAGTTTTAGCAGCTATGTAGTTGGCAAAATGACTCCGCTCCTCCAGACTTTAGATGGAGGTTTTTGATCTCTGTCTGTCGCTGCTTCTCTGTGAGTTTTTTAAACTTCTCACATTTGTGTGCAACTATTTTCGGGACTTGAAAGTAGATCTTGTATTTTCCCAGATTTGATCAGTTGGAACAGCCGTAAACAGCGCAAACCATAGGCATTATTGATCCTGCCTCCAGCTACCTGTCCTCCAGCTGGTAAGCACGCCAATGTGTGACGCCACTGCAAAGAACCTATTCAGTTTTTTCCGACCAAACTGTTTCTTAGATAGTAGATTAAAAATAAACCAATTCTACTTTGCCAACAAAAATATTTTTTCTTTCATCAATGACTAAACCAAAGCTTTTCAGCTGTTAGTTAAAAGGTCACCCCCTAATTTAGCTTTTATCTTTTTTTTCCGTCCTCCCCAACACTCATACTTCATTCTATGGAAGGAACAGATCTCGTTGTGCCCTTCTCTCAGACTCCCCTCGGTGAACCACAGAAGGAGGCAAAGTGATGGAAAAAGCCCAGCGGCTGACAGCCTGTCATAGAGTTAAACTTGGTGTCAGCTGGGTTACACTTTCCCATTGAAATTAATTGCAGGTGACAGGGCTAAGTACAAGGCTCCACACAATGACAATCTTGACTATGGATGAAATTCTTCATGGTCTCCCCTTCGTCTGCTGTGACAGGAGTGATTATGCAGACCAAGAACTTGTCAAGATCACATTATTGGACCTTGGCTGACTGAGGAGACCTAATATTGGACAAAAGACAAAATCAGAGACCTCTCATTTTAACTCTTTGGACTCAATGGGTGAATCTAGAAATTATGGGAGTTTGTTTCTAAGAAACTGTTGTTCCTAATTCTCTTTTCTTCCAAACTAATCTCTCTAAAAGTTACATTATATCAATTCAACATTTTAGGGAATTATCATTAACAAATATATAAACAGAAACATAGCAAAAGCATGTCAATAAATTCAACAGAAGGAGAGAGTAAAGAATAATTAATAGATATATACAGATAAACAATATCACTAAGAAGACAATTAAGTATTTAGATAGAAAGGACTAAATGCACATCTTTTTTCAAGGTTTAGACAGCCACAATGTCATTCTATATTAGAATATTGATTGTTTCCTCACTGCTGTTTTTCAGCCACATTAGCAGGTTGGTCGGCCAACTATTTTGGTCGAGACGTAACTACCCCAAGACATTAATTGAAAATGTAATAGATTGCCATGGAATTCAGGTATTCAGGGTCCCTTCGGGATAAATTGCAGTAGTTTTGGTGACCTTCTGACTTTGCATCTAGTGCCATCACAGGTTCAAATAGTTTGTCCAATATTTTGGTTTATGACCAATTGACTTGCAAAACTAGATTCATTTTGGCAGCCTTTAATTTGTGTTTAAGCTAGAGTGAACATGGTGAACATACGTTCCTCCTCAGCATCAGCATGTTTAAACATTCATTCATACTTTTAGCAAAATGTTAATGTCAGCATGCTAACATTAACATTTTGCTCAAAGTAGCACTGTGCCTCAGAGATGCTAGTATGGCTGTAGATGCTTAGTCAGATTAAGTTAAAAAACGTTAGTCTCTGTAGTTATGTTCTGACAAGATAGATCAGAGGAACTCACACATTTGAATTGTTGTTGACATGACTAAAGTCTGACACAACTGTCGTCATGGTTTTTGTCACTGAACAAAAGTCTGTAAAAATTCACTGATGGCCATTTGGGACAGCTAACAAGCGAAGTTATTTAATACGTCTTTAAACAAGCTGTTCAGTGCATTCTCTGATCCACCTCCCACCATACTCCACAGTAAATGCACACCGATCTGCACACATCTTACCCCCATTCTCCAGTCTTTTTTTTCAACACCTTAAGGTGTCATCTGCGGAGCTGTAATGGCTGATTTAATGGTCCTGAGATAAGTGCTTTGAACTCGTTGAGTGTAATCACCTTAGAAATTTCCCACTGAATCGTTTCACATATTTGCAGCATTCCAATTACTCTATAATTTATGCCCCTAGTAAGCTCCACACTTGGACTATGGGACACTAACACTCCAATCCAAACCAGGGTAATAACAGGAAATGTACTGTAGTGATGAAAACTTGCAGTAAATTCAATTTTCATATTAAAATAGTTACGGCTCACACCAAATAGTCAACTATTCAACGATTCAATCAAAGGAGCCTGATTCGACTGCCGAATTGTCACAGTGGAAAAGAAATGATGGTTATGAAACAAATGACATTCCATTTGGACTATATGTGGGGGCTGAATGTTTCTTTCAATTAATCATCTATTTGAACATAAATATCAGTTGATAAACAATAGTTAATACAAATTTGGAAATAATTATTGTGCTTCCAATCAATCTCCTCAGTGTGCATGATTAGATCGCTATCCAACTTTGCAGGAACAGTGGAGCAGCATTTTGGCGATAGCCTCAGAAAAGCTAAAAAACAACAAAGGGCTTCTGTTTCATAATGGAAGAAAATGTTTATTAATCATAGCACTAACATACAGTAAGAACGTCGCACAAGCAGAGCGCTAAACATTTTGAATATATGAGTGAGTCTCTGTCAAATCAGTTGGGGGAGGAGCTTAGAAACAGCAGTTTGCGGTTTGTAGTTCTTTCCCGCTGTCTTTTGTTGACTGTTGACTCATTTAGCACCATGAAAAGCAAGTAAGGCAGTCAGTCCATCGTTATCCTCCTCTACTCTTCCACTCCGTATCAGTAATGTGGACAGCGTTGCGCCTACACACTCTGGAAAACATGTTGTATTATTGAATAAAATTGTTTAATTGGATGTTTCTGCTCATTAGTCTTGTGTGGAAAAAAAGCTAATGCTACAAATGAGAATATGGATCAATGAGTAAAGAAAAAGTATGATTCAATAATCAGTTAACGATAGGCAATACTTGATCAATCAGGTTTCAAGCATTCTAATAGGAAAAAGGCAAAGTTATAAATTCTAAAAATAATAACAATAATAATGCATTTTATTTGTAATGCACTTTTCATTAAAAAAATCTCAGAGTGCCACAGAGCCAGTACATAGTAAAAAACATAGTTAAAACAAACTATAATAAAATAACTACTAAGCATAAGCATAATAAAAAAACTGTGAATGAACAGAAACACAAAATAAATAACGGGCAGTGATTTAGGTCAGAAACGCCTTCCTGGATAAAAAGGTTTTTAGGCCAGTCTTAAAGAGACCAGTGTCTGTGTTGCCCTTAGGTGGTCAGGGAGACTGTTCCCTAGGCGCGGCGCTGCTGAGCCAAAGGCCCGGTCGCCCATGGTGCGGAGCTTGGTGTTGGGGACCCGGAGGAGCGAGCTGTTTGATGATCTGAGGGTGCGGGTGGTGATTTGGGGAGTGATGAGTTTTTGTAGGTAGGGAGGTGCGTGTCTATTTATGCATTTATGTGTGAGTAGTAGGACTTTGTAGTCAATCCGGAATGAGACAGGGAGCCAGTGTAGTGAGTGCAGAATAGGTGTTATGTGCTCATACTTCCGGACTCTCATCACGATCCTGGCAGCGCTGTTTTGAATGTATTGCAGCTTCTGGATGTTCTTGGCAGTGATCCCAGTGAAGAGTGAGTTACAGTAGTCCAGTCTTGAGGAGATAAAGGCATGGACGAGCTTCTCTGCATCTGACAGGGTTAAAGTGGGGCGGAGTTTGGAGATGTTTTTGAGATGATAAAAGGAGGTTTTGCACAGGTGTTTTATATGGTCATTAAAGGTCAGGTAAGGGTCAAACCTAACTCCCTGATTAGTGACTGTGGAGGAGAGGGGGATGACCTGACCGTCGAAGGTGAGATGAGTTATGGTGGAGGATGACTGAACCTGGTGTGGAGTGCCAACAAGGAGGGCTTCGGTTTTGATACCGGAGAAAGTTGTTGCTCATCCACGCCTTTATCTCCCCAAGACAGGAGGTGAGACATGACATGGCTGCAGAGGGGCTTGGGGCAGCTTTGATGTAGAGCTGTGTATCGTCGGCATAACATTGGAAAGACATCCTGTGTCTGCTGATGACACGACCGAGGGGGAGCATGTAAGTAATGAAGAGGATGGGGTCGATATGTTTATCATAACCGGCCCACCACACCACAGAACTCCGGGACGAAACGTGGCGATGTGAGCTGGCTTTTTGTGCAACATAATGAAGCATCTCGCTGCGCTAAACCTGCAGCTTCAGGGACGGGGACGTGTGATCACAGACATGTGTGAGGCAGTAAAAGTCTCCACCGCTGTGTTCCCGACTGCGCATTTTGCTGATAAACTGGGTGCACTCGGCACAGAGTTCACTCTGCGAATTGCCGACTTTGCAGCTCAGAAATTTAAATTTGAACTGCTCAGCAATCCGTTTGCAGTTGACGTGGAAAGAGCACCTGTGGAGCTGATAGACCTCCAGTGTAATGACACTCAAGGCAAAGTATGACTGAGGCCATGTCCATACTACTCTGTTTACGTTTGGAAACACATATGTTTTGCTATGTTTACACTGAGCGGCCACACTACGCCAGAGTTTTGGAGCACCCTAAATGGAGGAGTTTGAAAACACCCCCGAGATTGGAGGTGTTTGAAAACTCCAGGGCTGCGTTTGAGTGTGGACGGTCGGAAACTGATGTGTTTAGAAAAAATGACATTTTCATGCTCGTATTTAGCCCTCCTCTCTTGCCGTAGTTAGTGCCTTGTTGTTTTTAGATTCTAATGAGAAGACACGCTGCACTAACGTTTTACTTCTTCCGTTTGGTAGCCTTGAGAGACCTTAGTCTGTAAGTATTTCTTTATGAAGCATGAAAAGATGTACGAAGATATATTCTATTCGCTCTTTTAGTATAGCATTTGTGTTGTATTAACTGCTAATCGTGGTTAGCATTTCTCCATTGGCGGTAATGTTAGAATTAGCTTAGAAGCTAGCTAGTCGGACATGTTACATGATGGCTAACCAAGAGCAGAATAGAGTGAGAGACATGTGTTGACCACATTTATGGACCATAATCTGGTAAATGTTTACGTGTAAGTGTTGATTTTAAAGTAAATTTGATATGAGAGAGATAGAGAAAGACCCGCAGTGCTTTAACTAAGTCTGAAAAATAAAACTTCTAAAACGTTCCACGAACTGTCTGTTTGAGTTTGTAGAGGAAGATCTTAAGTATCAAACACAACCTTTCATTATTAAAGACTACTTTATTACTCTGTCATATTTTTTTTAAACTAAGCAACCAATCTACTTCCTGTTTACACCATCACGCGCATGCCCAGTGTACGTTAATGGTCACTGCTGCCCGTCTTCGAAGGTTGCCGTGTGGATGCAGATCAATTCGAGAATGATGCTGAAACGGCCGTGTGGACGGAGATCGTTTCTATTTGACAAATCTGCTTTCAAATAGAAACGGAGTAATGTGGATGTAGCATGAGGGCGCTGCACAGTTTCCAAGCTTCACCCCCGAAACGATGCCTTAACTCCGCCTACATGCTGCTCAAATGCTCTGCATGTTTGGAAGCACATACCTGTGTGAGCAGCTTTTCTCTGTGATGAAGATGAACAAAAACCCACACAGGAGTCGTCTCACTGATGCACACCTTCACTCCATCTTGAGGGTTTCCACAGAACCTAACCCCAGATATTAATGAACTGGCAGCCAAGAAAAGATGCCAAACATCTGGCTCTGGTACGTATGCATAAAATAATGTAGCCTACCTAAACATGTATTCTTTTTGCACCTTGTCCAATATCCCTTCTATCCTGTTTATTAAATGGTGACTCTATTTGGCCCGCAACGTAGTCCCAATTTTTAATTTTGTCCCTCCCTGGGATTGAGTTTGACACCATAATATGCAGTATTATGCAAAAAGGTGTAATTTTGTAACGTTTTTGATTGTTGGTGTGCCGCGGGATCTTTTTAATGTAAAAAATGCGCCGTGGCTCAGAAAAGGTTGAAAAACACTGCTCTAGAGACTGGTACACTAGGAAGGTTTGGCTAGCTGGATGCAGTCGTGCTAATGCCGTATTTTGCTTTCCATGCTTGCTTTTTAAAACAATGCGGACAGATCCAGCATGGACAGATACGGGAGTGAGGGACATGAAGCACCTGTCTGAGAAATGGATATATAGTTATAAATAAATAATTATATATATGTGTGTGTGTGTTTTATATTATAGTGAATATAATTATATGAAATATATATTATTATATTATTATATGATATATATATTATTATATTATACTGAATTCCCTGTGAGGGTGACACAAATAAGATGTCCTGACGTGTTTGTCAAAGTGTTATTTACTGCTTTTTTTCATGTTGGAAACGGCTGGCTGCCGCAGGCTGCCGCTCCTCTTGACACTTTGTTACCGCTTGTGTGATTTATGTGATTTTTTACAGCTATTCTATTCAACCCCGTTTTAGTTTTTTTTTACGTATTTTGATTGCTCCCTGAGTTAGAATACGGTCGGTGTTCTGTTCTGAATAAGTTAACTGTTGAAATGTGTTTTCATTGTTTCATGCATAAATGGGTGTGGCGCTTTTATTTTGACACCCGTAATGAAGCAGGAAGTGAGAAGCAGGAAGTAGGAAGTTGAGAGCTGTAAACTGCAGGGAGCATGGTCGCAGCTGTGTGGTATCCCATGTTTAATCCACAGTAATCCTTCATCTGAATTCCTCAGAAAGCAATGGCTGTAAGTGTTTTATGTTCTTCATGTGTTGACTGAGTAAGAATGGTGACTTTTGATAAAAGTAAATGTGAACATAAGGCTGTTTATATTTATCAGTTATTCATATTGCATTCAATTAAGATGTTTTGTATTTTCTTTTCTAGTTTAATTCTGATTCAACGTTGTCAACCTGATTTAAGATGTACGAAATCAATAAAGGAGCAAGCACGCTCGCATTCCTGGCTCTTGAAAAGGAGTTTGGCTGGCTGTTTATCTATGTTAACACTTAGGAAGTAAAACACATAGAGAGAACAGTACAGTCGGGATTATTTTGAGAGCCTAGCCTACCTCTCGTTTGGAATACAATAGCAATACGGCGGACATTTGGTCAAACTAAGAGCTTACCTGCTCTACTGGAGTCCTTGTTCTGTGATGACTATTGGCTTTTGAACTGTTGGCATCTGCTGGCCGGCCTGTGGTCGTTGCCAGACGGCGCGGCTTGTTTTCTGTTCTGTTTTTGACATCGGTGCTGGAAATGATTTCATACACCGCCCCGCAGCTATGGCGTTTGCGCAGCTTCATGGTTCCATCCTACAAGGGGTTTATAGCCCGCTGCCAAAAGTGTGGGATTTTGAAAAACAGACCTCACTACATCCATAGAGGTTCGCGCCGCGGTTTCAACGTGGGATCAGGAAACAAAACAAACCCAGGAGTCATCATCGGAAACATCGCGAGACTATCCAATACTAGGCAAAATGGGAAACATGGAGTGGATCGCAGTGTATTATGGAGCTTGCAGAGACTTCCACCCTCAGCTCTGTCTCCTACCACCATGGAGCTGATAAACACACAATCCCTCACTAATAAATCCCTCCTCATATACGACCATATTCTGGACAATGGGCTTGACTTCATGTGCCTGATAGAAACCTGGCATAAACCAGGGGACTACTCTGTGCTTAATGAAGCATGCCCCCCTGGCTATAACCAAATGGAGAAAGCCCGCCGCAGCTCTGGTCGTGGTGGTGGACTAGCCATCATGCACCGGGCTGAACTAAAACTGTCTCCTCTGCCAATGCCTGATCTTTCCTCTATGGAATGCCTGGCCTTCAAATGCAAACCTCCATAGTGCTTCTCATATACCGTCCTCCAAAACCAAACCCATCTTTTCTACCTGAGAGTAGTGATCTGCTTACCTCACTCTGCACTATGTTAACTAACATTGTCATTGTTGGTGATTTAAATATCCATGTCGACAACCCCTCCTGTCAGTTTGCAGCAGATTTCCTGAGTATGCTTGAGTGTCTTGGCCTGCAGCAGCATGTTGAGGTTCCCACTCACACCAAGGGGCACACTCTGGATCTGGTTATCACTGACTCTGCTTCCATCAGTAACCTACAGGTTTATGATCTCGGTGTGTCCGACCACAAGGTGGTCTCAATGGCCTTGACTTTTGTGCTGCCTACTATTAGACCTAAACATCAAATGTCTTTCCGGAACTGGAAAAGCATTGACTCAGCCACAATGACCACGGATCTCCAGCTCATAACCTGCCCAGCCTCTGCATCAATGGATGAATTAGTATAATACATCCATGAGCAGTGTTTTGATCTCCATGCCCCTGTCAAGTCACGTTTGGTCAATTTCTCACGCTCCGCTCCCTGGTTCACAGATGAGCTGCGGAAAATATAAACAGCTGGGCGTGTTCTGGAACGACGCTGCAGACACTCTGGGCTCACTGTCCATAAACAGGCTTTCCGTAAGCATCTAAGGGCCTACTCCAACTCCCTTAAAGATGCTCGCTCACAGTACTATTCCAGCTTAATCACATACCTGCAAACTTGTCACTTTTCAGTGAAATTCACCGTTTCGAATCAAAAATATATCATCCACGTGAATCGTGTAGATCCGTAGAGTTTTTTCTGGGGGGGATGGTCAACTGGCCGGCCAGCCAGCGTTTCTCAGATTGGAGTGAGACGAGGAGAAAATGTGATGTCGTGATCTTCACAATAAAACATCTCTGATGTGATATGTTGAGTCTTGGCCAATCAGCGTTCAGATGTGTACAGCGTCTTCATTTCCCTCCGTTAAGTTAAAGTTACCGTTCAGTTACCGTTCAGACTTGCTGGGTGAAGTTAACGTCCACTGCATGCAGAACTTTGTCGACTGTTAACGTTCATCATTATCACGATTTAGAAGGAAAAAACTTAACGTGATGAAACATGCAACCCCCCGTGTTCCGGTTCAGTTCACGCGGTCACTCATTAACGTTAAAACGGAACACCGGCACATCTGGTTGCAGGTTGTTTGTTTAAATTCAAAGTAGAATGAGGCGATTTCGTGGTCAGAATAACTTTCATGACCACGAAACATGAGGCCCAGATACTGATGAGATGATGAGGTCAAAGAGCTTCAGGGAGAAGAGGCTGTCTGTAGCGCAGCTTGACGCAGGGCTGAGATGTGAGTGTAGGTGGGCCTGGATAAAGGTGGAGGTCTAAACAGACGTGAGTACAGCTTCCCGCTGTCACAGTATTTTAAATACATTGATAAGGCAGGCTATGCTAAATGTAGCCTCTGCTCCAAGGAGATAATGTCCTCTCATCACACTGTTCACTGTAATGACCACAGCCAGTGTACTAATGGTCCCAACAGTCCCAAGTGCAGTTGCTCTCAAGAACCCTGAAGTAATGAGAGGGTTAAGGTGCCTGTACCTTCATTTCAGCAGGTTGCTAATGCAGAGGTGTGTATAGATCACAGATATTATTTTAGTCTTGATAAGCTACCTCAGCCAGAGTAGATTCTCATTTTCATTTAAATAATTGAACTGGATTGAATGCATATTAATTGCAAATATTAGATAGGCCACAATTCTACCAGCTGTACAGTAACAGTGGAAGTTAATATGAAGTCATACAGTAACAGGGTTCAATGAAAACTAATCATTTTATTTTTACAGGCGATGGTTCTCACTATTCTTGCTATCTTTGTTTTTATTTGACCAAAACTTTTGAAAATAAGACCTCGGTCTCAATGGATTTTGTCTAAATACAGGTTAATAATAATAGAGCTGATATAGTGAATAATAACTGAATAACTTAGTTTTTTGCTTAAAGTAAATGTTTTATCACTTAATTTTCTTCTCAGAGTACACCAGAATGCTACATTTTAAACCTCATATTTAAAATAGGGATTTCTGTTTCCCAGTTTGATGCCCAAATGGTCTAATTTAGCTTTCTTTCAAATCAGTTGAAAGAACCCCCCCGACAGGGTTTCAGGCTTGTCACCTTTTTCCCCGCTCATGAGTTTGCAGGTATGTAATCAATAAAAACCTTGGCAACTCGAAACAGCTTTTTTCAACCATAAACCATCTCCTGAAGCCACAACCATCCTCTTCAACTGAGGCTACAGAGGAGCAATGCAACAGCTTCATTGACTTTTTCAGATCCAAGGTCAACAACATTCGCTCTCTGATGTCCAGCTCTCCATCTATGCTTCCCTCTGACACCAACACCTTATCTGCGAGTGTGCTGTCTCCTCTACATCTCGCTGAGGTTCAGGAGAGCCATGTTGAGGAAATCCTCAGAAAAATGAAATCCTGTACCCTGGACCCCATTCCTACTGCTCTGCTCAAATCATATATCCCCACTCTCAGTCCTTTGATCACCAAAGTTGTTAACCTTTCCCTTCAGTCTGGCTGTGTCCCACCTGCACTCAAGGTTGCTGTCATCCGTCCCCTTCTCAAGAAGCCCACCCTGGACCCGGAGGTTCTAGCCAACTACAGGCCTATCTCCAACCTCGCCTTCCTGTCCAAAGTGTTAGAGAAGGTAGTTGCTTCTCAACTTCAGGACCACCTCAAACACAACAACTTGTTTGAAAAATTTCAGTCAGGATTTCGTTCAGCCCACAGCACTGAAACAGCTTTGCTCAGGGTGACGAATGACCTGCTGATGACAGCCGATGCAGGATCACCCTCACTCCTCATCCTCCTGGACCCGACTGCTGCATTTGACACAGTCTAGACTATCAGACTCTGCACTCAAGCGCTCTGCACTCTACCTTTCAGGCAGAACTGAATATGTCTCACTGGGAAGATGCAAGTCCAGACTGCTCCCTGTCTCCTGTGGTGTTCCGCAAGGGTCAGTCTGTGAGGGTGACAAAAATAAGATGTCCTGACGTGTTTGATATGATATTTTCTGGCGGACCGTTGTACCGAGGAACGGATATATGCTGACAATTTAATGACAAGTCTATCGATGTATTGATGCTTCCTAGGCTTTTCATCTGGGTTAGAATGTTGTGCAGGGCCCAGTTCAGAGTCTACATTTTTCCTTTTCAAATATTTCTCCATCGCTGTTCGTCTCGTCACCGCAACCTCGCGCGTCATTTCATTCTACTGTCCTAAATGAACACACGGTCATTACTGCGCTACCTACTGTCACCCACTGGCATGGAAGAGTATTTATTACTTAGCCAGACACTATATTGCAGCTCAGACGCTCAACAATGGCAAAGTATTTGCAACAACTAATATTTTTTTAGACTCATTAAGTGAAATTGGACATTTTCCCACGGCACAGCGGTTGAAAATCACTGCTCTAGAGAAGCTTCGCATGTACTGCTTCCCTTTGTCACTAGTCTGCTGTCTTATTGTGAGGTCAGGTTGATCTGGGCCCAGCTCCTTTACCTGTAGTTTCTCCGCCAAAGTTCTCCACTCAAACGGGTCTTGGAGTAGAGATTTTACCGAGTTAGGGTTGAGTCTTGGAGAAGTAGTGTTAGTGCTCTCGCTCGCTATTGTCATGTCGTTAAAATAGTGTCTGTAGAGCAGTGGCGGCTGGTGGAAAATTTTCTAGGTAGGGCCATCCTATCAATTTCAGAAACATCCCAGTATGATTTAATGCAAAAAAAATTAAAGTATCAAACACGCATTACTACTTTGCAGTTAAATATTTAACATTTATTCCAACACAAAAAAAAGCAGTAAATAACACTTATATAATATAATATAACATGTTTATTTATTGAGATGCCCCTATGGACCTTGTTATAGGAGGTAAAGATCAGGAGAAGTAAACATGAAGTGTAATTATGAATACTGATGTTAAATTAAGCTATGATGATTTTTCACTGTTAATTTACCATCTCAATTACATGTTGATGCCTCCATGACCAAGTTAAGCAGATGAGACTGAGGACAACTATGTAGAAGAAAAGATGTTCACTTTGTCTAATATGTAGCTTGTCAGAGTTCTCCATGTGTGCCCTGGTGTTCTCATATGTCCTTACCTCCTCATCCCTCACTCCATACCCTGGTGTTCTCATGTTTCCTTACCTCCTCATCCCTCACTCCCTAACTGTCCATGCTGGATCTGTCCCCGTTGTTTTAAAAAGCTAAATAAGTTATTGCATGACGTCATGCAGCTAGCCAAACCTGTCTGGTGTACAGGTAGTACAGAAGCTTCGCATGTACTGCTTCACTTTCCCGCCACTGTGTTTAAGGATTACAATTTGAATCGCACGGAGAAATACAAAAACTTGACTGATGCAGAGCAGCGCGGACATCTGAGGCTGCTAAAGCAACATGCTCAGAAGATGTTGCTTCTCTTTGGATCGACCTACATCTGTGAACAAACGTTCTCCGTGATGAAGTTTAACAAATCCAGATCCTCTCTCACTGACCATCACCTGTCAGCTGTTGGCCTCCTGGGTGAAAGTCCTTTGTGTCACTTAGGTTTAATCAATGAAACTACTTGATTCGCGTCAGTCGCGCCGCAAATTCGCGTCCATCGCTTGTCTGGTGGTACTGCAGCAGATATTCCTATGTTTAAGGTGAACAGGCTGTGGATGGGGTGGGTATTGTCTTTAGTATCCTTTGGGCTCTTTGCAGGCACCTCACCGATGTATTGGTAGGTGGGTACTAATGATCTTATGGATGTTTTTTTCTGGACAGGGATTTTACTTTCTTAAGTTTCCTTAAGAAATACAGATGTGTGATCAGCATAACAGGTTCTCTGTGATGCTGATTCCAAGGAACTTAAAACCGTTCTACTGCTCCATGACTTTGCCTCGTTTTCTCTAAAAACAATGATGAGCTACAGCCACTGAGCGGTAGTTTGTTCTCTGAGCAGCATTCAGCAAAATTGATGATTTTCTCTCTTTATGAAGTCTCATTGTTAGTAATTGGGCCGATGATGGTGGTGTCGTCCACAAACTTCACATCAGAGTTCTCTTCATGTAAGGGGTTACATCATGTTCAGATATTCTCTTCAGGGACTTAGAAACAATTCTATGTGAAATCTGTCAGGAAAAAGATTATTAGTAATAAGATTAATAATGCTAATACATGCTAATAGACTGACCTGACCCGATTTGGATTTTTACAAAGTCATAGTCAAATGTTTGGTTAAGTGTGCTGGTGTCTTTCGTGTGTTGGAGCTGGGTTAAACATGTGCCCTCTGACAGATCCATATGAAGCGGAGGCCTGGTGTCTGGTGTGTGATGAGCCTGTCACAGGAGGAGAGAGTAGAGTGGATATCAATTCTCCTCTTGATACATATCTCTCTCCTCTCATGGAGAGTCACAGAAACCCTTGGCACCAAAGCATTCCATCTGATTGATGGAGATCCTATTTAAGATTGGCTTTCTGCTGTTGATTTCAACCTCCTGTCCCGCACGTACTGCAGCAGCTGTAGGCTGCTCATCCACCAAGATCAACTTACTGGCTTTCCTTCACTTTTCTTACAGGGCAGGGTTTAACGTATGGTTTTAACGTTAAAGGCCTTCAGACAGCAGGGGCGTGGCCAATAAACACAAAAATGCAAAAATTCTCGCCAACAAATAATTTGCATCATAACTATTCATACCAACAACAATGCAAATGTGCGAGAGTTGCAACTCTTTTTCAATGGAAGGTTGGAATAGATTTGCACAGGCTGAGGACCACCACCAGCACCACCACTACCAGAATCCTATTGGCTCAGAGCAGCGTCTGGCAGTCAGTATGAGTTAAATTGTTGTGTAGTCCAAGCTACTATAAGCTATTTTATTGAGTTTCTTTTTCGTGAAATACTGAATTTGAGTTCCCTTTGGTAAACAGTTACAGCCTGTATATGTCCGGGGCTTTTATTGTGAAAAGTAAAAATGGAAGGAGTGGATCTGGTCTCCGATGCCTTTGTCAAGGTGGAAATGAATAATAAAGTGTGCCTTCTTGGTTTCGGACCAAGGAGCCTCCGTTTTGTTGAACACAATAATGTACATTTTAAATATGTCCGATCCGCACAACGTGATTGGATGATGCCTTTAATGGCAATGCGAATGCTCAGGAAAACAGATCTCCCACTGAAAAACTATTAAATTCCTTTTTGGCGGTGAAATATTTGCATTCTGTGTGAAAGTACGACAAAAAACACAATACACGAAAAAGTAAATTGACGTGAATTTTTTTGATAGAAAGGACCCTACAGAAAATGAAACATGTTTGTTATGGGCTCCTTAATGGGGCCCGTTGGGGAATATGGGCCCTGGGAACGTTTTACTTTTGCTCTAGCCAGGTAAACCCCATTACTATATCAGCAATGGCTGATACAGACAGATAACTAATATGTAATACAAATGTACTAGGACCTACTCTCTGATGCTCATTATCCTGTTCTTTCATCCACTCGAGTGTTGTATATGTACAGTATCTGAGTGTAAAAACAGGACAGAACCTTCAGCACAGTCAAAGCTGCTGAACAGCCTAATAGTTTTGTTTTGGTTGTTCAAGCATGATTGCCTTTTCAAATGATGAATAATATGCTCAAGCAAAAAAAGCATGCGGCCCATTGAAAGATGGGTTTCTGAACACAAACAGGCTGCAGTACACAGAGGCTGGGGATATCTATGACACAATGTCTGGATGATACTTACATATAATTATCGTTTATTTTATGTTTAATCATGTAGTCCCATTGAGATGGAGCTGTATTTTTTATAGAGAATCCAAAAGACAATAATAATAACACACTATTAATGACAGAAAACAAACAACGGTTACATTATTAGTCCATAAGCCAGCATTAGCAAACAATGTTAAACTTTTAACAGTAACAGTAAAACGTTTGTATAGGAGTCTTTAAAACCTGTTACAAAGTGCTTTTCAAAGCTGTAAATGGTATAAATGAAATAAAAGTAAACACTATTACAATAGAACACAGTTCCCATACACAACGTATCCTCATGCACCGGTTTGTATATCGTACAGTTACAGTTACTACTCGTTTTTCATGCATTTTCCTACTAAAGCCAGCAACACGTGTCAATTTCCGCTTGTTACATGCATACAGTCTTTTCAAAATAAACTTCCATCTTCACACGGAGGACTTAGGCTTAGGCAGCAATACTACATAGTTAGATTGAGGAAAAGACCGTTGTACCATTACTGAAGTAAGCAAGTTATGTAACAAATGAACTTTGACTTCTTGTTTCACATGGGAACGAACAGCAGTCTCCAGCATGAAAGACTGTTTGTTGGAGGAGGTTTAATGTTGGGAAAGATTAGGATTTTGGTTAAAAATAAAGTAATCATGTAATCAGGTTGAAAAAAAAGTCTTGCATTTTTATTGACCCCAACAGTCTGATCCCTTTGGGTCCTGAACAGCAATTTCAATTGTTCAGGGGATCTTAGACCAATATCAAGCACATAGTGTGTTAAATTACTTATTATATATTCTTTGTCCATCCAACGGTAAAGCAAGGAATCTTTGTCCATCCGTGTGTCTTACGCATATCTCAAGAACAATTTATTTGATCTACTTCACACTTGGTAGGTGTATTGCTCTAGCCCCAAGGGAGTGCTTTGTCCAATTTGGTGCAATTTGCGACACGTTCACTATTAATGAACTGTGAATGAACGAGCGAACAGTGCTCGTTTTAGCAGGGGGGTTGAGGCTTCTGGGATCTGCAGACATATTCACTTCCACTTATTCACTTCCATTGAGTCAACAAGAGCAGATAACCAACTGGAAGCAAACAAACCAGAGTGTATTTCATTGGTGTGACTGTGAGTAAGCCACGACTTAGGTAAGACAGAATTTCCCCCTTGTATGATTTGATATTACTTTATAACACTAATAATGTTACAGCCAGCAAAATACCTGCATTAATTAAATCCATGCTCTTCTAAGCAACTAAGATGCCTATTTAGAAATGACCTAAATTATACTAAGTGTATGTCACTAATGTTTCAGGCCATGTTAAATGGGGGTCCTGGTCTAATTTGTGTCAGTTTAGTGGTCCTTCTCTGGGAACCACTGGTCTAGTTGATGGTAGACAAACACATGCTAGGACATCTTCATATTAATGAAGGACAGAAAAGTTAACCAAAAGGTAACGAAATGCATAATATCAAGTGCTGAAAAAGCCTAAAGGTAAAACATTTCCGAATGAAATTCTAAATTTGAATATACCAGATATGTTTCTATCATGATGGAAATGAACCAGGCTAACTGATATTTACATTTATAGGGTTTGCTCAACACCTGCCTCTAATAAGCCACTTATTCGCTCTCCTTTTGTTTTTATTTGCGTATGATGGAAAAATTAGTTCCTGTCCATCAAATCCCGCACAGCTGTCACAACCAATGAAGGAGTCCATTCGTTTCTAGACATTCCCACACTGTGCATTTACACCAATACTAGGACACAGGGCAGCGGAGGCCAGAAATCAATAGAGATGGGACACAGTCCAGTTCCTGCTTCAATTCTCCTTTTAGCCAGAAGGGCATGCTGGGAGAACAAACCTATAGAAGCATTGTGGGGTGTATTAGTGGCCAACAGGAGGCTGAATACAGGGGCCTGGTGGATGACTTTGTTGGGTGGTGCAGGTTGAACCATCTGCAGCTGAAAAGTAGCAAGATGAAGGAGCTGATTGTGGATTTCTAAAGGACCAAGCCTAGTGAGGTGAGTCAGGTGCACCTGGACGGCAGACTAGAGTGGGCTGGAGGCCCACGGGCCCTGTAGAAAAAAGGACCAGAGCCGCCAGCTCTACTTCCTAAAAGGGCTCACAGGCTTCAGTGTCTGCAACAAGATGCTGCTAATGTTCCTCCTGTCTGGCTGCCATGTGCTGGGGCAACAAGCTAATTAAATATATATATATATATACACACACACACACTGTATATATATATATACACACTGTATATTAGTGCTGGGCAACGATTCAAATATTTAATCACGATTAATCGCATGGATTTTTTGCGATTAATTGCATTGTTATGACAAAGTTCAATAATGAATTCAAAAGTAGTGTATTGCGCACTTTTATTTTAAAAGTACTGCTATATGAACAAAAGGGCAATAACATTTGGTTTGTAAACACCAACAAATAGGGTTCTTGTTAGCAGTATTCCCTTTACACAGTAGCAGTTATACAGTTATAATGATTCTGATAATAGATATTCAGCCAGTGTCACAACTTTATCTTCATGTGTGTAAGAGATGCAATTTAAATATACACCTTGAAAACTGCAAATCTACTTCTTTTTTTGTTTGTTAAATTCTCAGTAGCGATAACTAAATGATGCTTATTATACATATTCTAAACAAAAACACTTTAAAAACTCGACAATATGTATTTTAATATTGTCACTTGTAAATTGTTTGATTGCATGATTTACTTTTATTGTGAAGAGCATGAAAACGGAAGTGCTTTTACTTTGAAGAGACAGGAAATAGAATGGTACGCGTTCTTGATGCTAACAATGTTGATGAAACAGAAAACCACATGTCGGGTGCAAAAGCGCGTTGTGTTCACTGTAATACTGCAGTTCAGACAGTAAAGTGTTCCGTTCAAACAAGACGTGTCTTGTTCCTCGCTAGAAGCTCCACTTCACAACAGTCACGTTTGATCCTGTAACACAGTGGTTCTCAAACTTTTTCTGTCGCGCCCCACTTTGGAGGAAGAAAAATGTTCATGCCCCACCGCCCCAACAAAATTGTAACAAAATGGTCCATGTTGAACTTTTATTGAAATAACATTTTGTGACTCCTCCATCTGTGCTTTTTCAAATAATAGAATAAAGAAAATTGCAATCACTTTTAAGTAAACCAGATTGCTCCATCAGACAAAAACAAATAAAATGTACAATCACTTTGTTAGAACAATGCAAATAAAGTTATATCTGTGCAAAAAAGAACTACAATTTGGCAAAAAAAAATAGCTTATTGCAATTGGCTGCAATTAACCTGTTTTGCACTAAACATCTTTTCAAGATAACAAAGTGCAACCTGTGAAAAACTAAACAAAACAAGTTTCATACTATCCACAGCTAGAGTTTTCAGACATAAAACACAGACTGGTCTCTCCTCATCTCCTACCACGTTCACTGTGAAACCCAGAGCAAGATAGCCAAGAAGAAAATATGACGCCTGTTTGCCTCGGATACACCGCTTGCGGTTGCTTTTCTGTTCCCGCCTGCCAAATGTCTCTTCATTTGGAACACTAAGCCACACATGTGAGTCGCCAAGGATCATGGCCGTCGCGCATGCGCAAGCGTAACCTGTTAACGGCGTAACGTAAACATTTACACGAAAGTACAGGCATTTCGTCATGTATTTATTAATTACTTAAAAAAAAAAAAAATCTGCATTTCCCCCTGCGCCCACCTGTAATACCACCGCGCCCCACTAGAGGGGCGCGCCCCACAGTTTGAGAACCACTGCTGTAACGAGACATCGCGCTCGCGTTTGTGAGACAAGAGTGAAGGACGGTGACGGAGTGTAGGAGGGGTTCCAGACCCGGGGGGGAGAAGGAAGTGACGCCACACAAACACAGCTGTTCACTGCTTGCAGCCTGGTTCTTGTGTTAAAAATGTTGCTTAATAATAAAAAATAAAAAACTGTTAACGCGCGATAATATAATTGTCGGCGTTAATTAACTTGCCCAGCACTAATATATATATATATATACACACACACACACACCACTTAAAATGTTGGTTTATTTATATAAATAAAATGATAAACCAACATTTTAAGTGGTGGTAGACTGGCCTTTCATCTTTCTGCTGTGAACATTTCTCAGAATCATCTCTACAGTAAATAAGTGGCATATAATGTAAAACGAAAGTTACGAATGTAACTACGGTTCTATGAATCCTGGATGACCGCCAGAGGCAGTGCTTCACACTGGATATCTTCAGTCTCGCGCATGCGCAGGTCGAATATTTATACCAAAAAAGTCACCTGTGACCTCGGATGACCCCCGCTGTCTATAAGTTCCGGTGTCATCCCGAGTTCAGTCCTATGGAATCTTCTCGCGAGTTCACGGGATTCCGAGTGACCAAGAACTCTGGCGGTCATCCAGGATTCATAGAACCGTAGTTACATTCGTAACTTTCGTTCTATTTCATCCTTACTGACCGCCAGAGGCAGTGCTTCACACTGGATGACTTATACCAAAAGAGTCACGAGGAAGCACAGTAACTACCCCGTATAGCTCCGGCAGAGAAAATTGGCCAAAGAACCCTCCCCAGTGGGTGAGGGGTGGCAACGTTAACTCTGTAGTGTTTGGTGAATGTGCTTGGTGATGCTCATGAGGCCGTAGCACATATATCCTCCACAGGCACACCTCTCAGGGCTGCCCTTGGCGTGGAGACACTCTTGGTAGAGTGACCCTTCACCCCGGATGGCCGAGCGCAGTCGCTCACCTTGTATGTATAGGCAATGGCCTCCACTATCCAGTGGGATAGGCGCTGTTTTCTTTTTTGAAGGAGCACAGCCCTTCTTAGGCTCACCATAACTGACAAGGAGCTGCTCCGACTGCTGTATGCAGGCGGTGGCTTCCACATAAGCTCTGAGGGCCCACACTGGGCACAGCAGCCTTGACCTCTCCTCTCCCGATGGGGGGGGGGGGGGTCAACTTTGCCAGCTGGATAGGCTGGTTGATATGTGAACGTATCAACACCCTTGGGAGAAACACTGCATTAGGCCAAAAAGTGACACCCAAGCCATCTGAGTTCCACCTCAGACATGATTCTTTCACCGACAGGGCATGCAGCCCGCCCCCACATTGAGCTGTATTGACGGCAAGGAGAAAAAATGTTTTGGCCGACAGCCATCTCGGCTCCGCCTGTGCCAGGGGTTCAAAAGGAGACAAGCATAAGGTGTCCAGTACCAAGGGTAGGTCCCATGCAGGGGCCTTCGGGGCGCTCGGGGGACGCAATCACAGAGCCCCTTTTTTTAGGAAGAGGGACACCAGTTCTCCCCTGTGTCATTTTCGACATTAGTATGCTGGCCCGAAATAGCGGCCACGTATACTCCAAGGGTAGAGGGAGGACGGCCCTTATCTAGGAGGGACTGCAGAAAATCAGTACAGCAGCACGGGGCGCTGTACTGGGACCCTGTTTGAGCCGCACACCAGTCAGAGAACAGCTTCCACCTGTTTTTGTACTGCAGGCAGGTAGATCGCGCTGGCATTCAGAATAGTCAGTCTGACTGGTTCTATGCAGCCACTCAGCATCCGGTCGGGCCCTCCCGTGACCCATAGTTGAAGGCGGCAGGGATTGGATTGCCAAATCCGACCTAGTTGCGACAGGAGATCCCTCCTGTCGGGGAAGAACTCTGACAAGCGTTTAGCAAAATCAGAGGGAATGGTGGAAAGGTATAAAGAAAATCCTCTGGCCACGTGTGAGCCAGGGCATCTTGACCCAGAGGACTGGTCCTCTCTGTCAGGGAGACGCAGTGGGTCAACACGTCTGGATGCAACCGAGCCCATGGGGACACTGTTTGCCAGATATGCACTCTCCCTCCATGTGGATAGAGTGAGTAGGCACTGTTTTGATACTAGTATTGCCCTGTGTCTGTGCCACTTGGCATCCAATTGAAGGCTGTTCAGCCATCTGCAAACCCGAGGGAACGACAGTTGAGGCAGCTGTCAGTTTACCCAATAGTCGGAGAAAGGATGTAGGGCAACCGTCTGCCCCCTCGGAAGGGGGAGAGGTTGTGGGGGTTGTTATCCACATGCTGTGGTGACAGACAGGCCCTCATAGGGCCACACTAATGAAGGTTATGCTCTGAGAAGGGCTCAGGTAGCTCCTCTCCATGTTCATCTTGAGGCCCACCGGGCCACGTGAGAGAAGGCGATCAGTGTCCTGTGGCGCCTGAAGCCAGGATGGCGCCCATATCAGCCAGTCGTCTAAGTACGGCAGTATGTTCACGCCCTGTGATTGCAGGGGGAAAGGACAGCAGTAACACCTTGTGAACACCCATGGGGAGATGGGAGAGTCCGAATGGAAGCACCCTGGACTGAAAGTGGCGGCCTTAAAAGGCGAAACGTAGAAACTGCCTGTGGTGATGCACCATGGGAACATGGGAATAGGCGTTGATAGACGTGAACCACTCTCCCTTGGAAATCTGCTGCTGGGAGGAAAAACCCCGACAGCCGGCCCAGAGACATCTCCTGGTCCCCCTGCCTCTGAAGGCTTTTGGGGGGGGGGGGGCGACTGTTCGTCCCCAAGTTAGGAGGTTGTATGGGTAGCGGCCCGGCCTCTCAGCAGGACGCTGAGGCCTGTGGCGGCTACTAGGGTAAGCTGGAGGCTGAAAAAAACGGCCTTGTGGGGCCAAAGTGGGACCCCTAGGTCTGCGGGGTGCAGGCATGTCCCTGCGAAGACCAGAGAACTGCTCCCTGGTCTGGCTAGCTTCAACAGTTCGCTGAAGCGCCTGTATAGCAGCTGACTCAAACAGCTCACCAGGTTCCACTGGGACAGTACAGAGGGTCCTCCTACATGTCTCAGATAGGGGTGACTGCGCCAGCCAAACCTGGCGGCAAGTCTGGACCAGGGTGGACATCATACGTCCAAGTTCCCTCGACATGAGCGCAAACGCCTGCAATAAAGCACTGAGGCTGGAGGCGGAAGCGTCGAAGTAGCCTGCTGCAGAGAAGCTGCGAGGGCAAGTATGAGGTGGGAGAGGGAGTTGTCGATACGGTGCACAGCGCTGCTGTGTCATAAGCCCTGGATAGCAGGTCATCTTTGACCCGACGTTGGGTCGAGGGCACCTGGCATCGGGCCTCAGAGTCTCCTCAGGGGAAACTATGATGGACGCAATAGTCAGCTAAATGGCTGGCATACGTGCAAGGCCAAATTTTGCCACCTCCTGCATGGCCGTCAGGGTTCGTCATCTGATGTAAGGCGGGAGAGAGCCCTGGTGTCTCTCCAGCATGCATGCAACTCCCTCAGATATTCCTCGGAGGGAGGAACAGAAAAGGTGGTGAGGGCGGGAAGGCGCCTGAAGAAGGCACTCACAGGTGGAAGTTCCAGCTGCTGTGTATCCCACAGTAGGTGTGCCAGCGCCATACAAATGATCAGGGTAGGTTGGGCTGGATTCAGCTGCCCTGACAGGGGGAGGTAGACCTCACGCATCAGGTGTTCCACTTCGGCCAGCCTAGCAGACCTTACTGCTCAAGGCGTGATGCCGCAGGTCCTGCCTGGGTTCTCCGAGAGGCCCTCCCTCAGATGCTCGAGGCTAAGGCAAGAGCTCAGGGCCGTCCTCAGGCTGAAGAGGAGCTATACAGGTCCTACAGCTGGGAGAGTTTAACATGGCCGCGATTCTGGTGGAACCCTTGTCCCACTAGTTAATGCCGAATTCCAAATCAGTCTGAGCGGAAGCGCTCTGCTGAATGTTGAGAGAACAGGCAGGGGGCAGTCAGAGGAGAGTATCTTTTCGGACACTCTCTTCACTTGGACAGTCGCTGTGGATATTGGTGACCCACCAGTTACCCTGAGCGAGAGCACTCTGCTACTGTGGAAACAGACCCAAAAAACAATCCTGACAGTGAGAGGGGAGCGAGGACACTCTTCATTAGGACAGTCGCTGCGGATATTGGTGTCCCACCAGTTAGCTTGAGCGAGAGCACTCTGCCACTGTGGAAACAGGCCAAAAGAAAACCAATCCTTACAGTGAGAGGGGAGCGAGGACACTCTTCACTACGATATTTGCTGCAGAGATATTGGTGACCCACCAGTTAGGCTGAGCGAGAGCACTCTGCTACTGTGGAAACAGACCAAAAAACAGTCCTTACAGTGAGAGGGGAGCGAGGACACTCCTCACTAGGACCGTCGCTTGTAAATAGTGGTGTCCCACCAGTTAGCCTGAGCGAGGACACTCAGCAAACTGTGATAGCCGTAATGTTACAAAATCAATGGACACAATCCCAGTATTAACTTAGTCTAGTTAGTGTCCCACCAGGTTAGCCTGAGTGAGGACACTGCCAGCTGCAATGCGTAAAAAGCATCAATGGGCACAACATCAATGTTGATTTAGTATAACTAGCATTCACTGAGTTAGCCTGAGCGGAGACGCTGTGTTAACTGTGACAGCCGTAAGGTTACAAGGTTGATGGACACAGTCCCAGTATCAGCTTTGTCTAGCTAGCCACTCACCAAGTTAGCCTGTGTGAAGACACTGCTAACTGTGAATTATGTCCTCACTGTGATAGCCGTAATGTTACAACATCAGTGGACCTAATGCTAGTGTCGAACTAGCATCTCATCAAGTTTGCCTGAGCGGGAACACTCTGCTAACTGTGAAGGGCGGCCCGACAGCGTATATTCTACGCTCTCGTTAGCACGCCACTTGATTAGCTAGAGCGGAAGCGCTCTGCCAACCGTGGAAAACGAACAACGGTTATAGAAAACAATATTAATCGATCTCACCGATTGCTGTCTTCATGACTTAGGTGGCCCTTATCAGACTGGTGACAACTGATGATAGGGGCGTCCACCAGTCCGGGGCTCGATGTCACGAGCTGTCCCTCCGAAGAGGGACAGCTCGTCGCAGCCTTTGGAGGGCGTAATCCGCAACTCCGACCGGTGGTCACAAGGCTACAGCGACAAGCTCTAATATGTCTTGATCGTAGACGCATCTTTGTTTATGCTACCATGGTAGCTAACTTGCGTAGCGAGAAGATGAAAAAGGACTGAACTCGGGATGACACCGGAACTTATAGACGACGGGGGTCATCCGAGGTCACAGGTGACTTTTTTGGTATAAATATTCGACCTGTGCATGCGCGAGACAGAAGATATCCAGTGTGAAGCACTGCCTCTGGCGGTCAGTAAGGATGAAATAGAACTGCAGGTTCATGGAACCAGAAAACAATCATTTGTATTTTTCAGTTTGATGTCAGTTTTATGACTCAAGGTTGGAATTGAAGTGAAAAGGTGTCAGCTGAAGAAGTACTGTATTTTACCAAGTGTGTAAATGAACAGATAAGCCAGGGTTGATTGGTTTGTATTTAGACATTACACGTCGTTGAAGGAAAAATTATCGTAGTTTTATCTGGACACTGGTCCTTCCTCCCGCCATGGCCCTGCTGACACCTACTACCATTTTTCTTATTAACATCATTAATTCTATTACCGATACCATGAACATTACTGACTTTGCTTCTTCCCTGGAGTCTTTGTGCTTTCTCGCCTCAGGTTTCCATGGATCCTGGTTACACCTGGAACATGGTCTTGCCTCCTGCTGTGGTTCTGTCATATGCATTGAATGTGTTGTAACTCTGTTATGTTGTTCATTCTGTACACATGACATCTATCACACTTCTGTCCATCCTGATAGAGGGAACCCTCCTCTGTTGCTCTCCCTGAGGTCTCTTCCTCTTTTCTCCCCATTAAAGGGTATTTTGGGAGTAAAGGTATTCCTGTTCTGATGTGAGGGTCCTGCAGAGGATGTCACATGTGTACAGATTGTAAAGCCCTCTGAGGAGAATTTGTAATTTGTGATTTTGGGCTATACAAGATAAACTGAATTGAATTATTATGTGTAGGATGGAATGAAAACCCCTAGATGTCATGATAAGCTATAGCCTGTTAAGAGAATTTGTACTTTGATTTATAAGTGAAGATGCAGAGTGCTGAAGGACGACAGAGGGGTGTCTAATGTTAGATTGCTGAGGGATTTCATTGGAGCTGGCTAAGCACTAGTCTGCCATCTGGTCAGAGCAGAACTACCTGGCAGAGAGTTTAGGGAGATAGAAAAGGAGGGGGATGAAATGCACACACACATTTTAGACCAAAAAAAGCACATGACAAAGAAGAATTACTATACTTGAATTAGAACAGGGATATATAACCAGGGACATACTGGGACTGAAACGTTAGGTCTAGGCAACAAAGCCACAAACATGAAGCAACAATACGGTGACACCGGTCTTGTGGATAAAAATCCTGTGTTTGTTGTACAGATCAACCTCCCCTCCTGTCCACAACCATGAATAGTCATTTTGGATATTGATTACGTCACTTGCTCCGGCTGTTGCTTAGTCATGTGGATGCATTTAATGTGTGTCCACCAAGACAAAATATCCTCATTGACTTTCCATTGGCATTATTTTCAAACAAAAATGTCCATAAGACAGTTGTGTTGCATGTCAGCTCTGCTGGAGGAAAGCTGTCTGTGTTTTTGTTATTTTACTATAAAACCAGTAATATCTGTCTGTGTGTACGTGTGTGTGTGTGTGTGTGTGTGTGTGTCCTTCCGTATCTCTAGAACCGTTCCACTCATCTACTTAATACTTGGCTAGAGGATTTCTTTGGAGCCAAGGTTGTGCAGTGTCGAAGTTGAGGCATCTTGTACAATATTAATAAACTTTGAATAAACAAACAGCGCTCCATGCAGCAGCAGCTGCAGTGCACCTACAGACCGCAAATCATTGACTGCAGTTTACATTTGCTGCTGGATATATTAACCTTACAACTAAGCTCTTCTTCACTTCTCATGAGCAAACAAGTGTTGAGCTGCAGGAAGTACGGCCCCTGTTGAACGGGAACATATTCCAAACGAGCGCTGCACTAGTTAACTAATGAAGCACAATATGACATGAATAAATAACCATGAAAATAAAATTGAGCAAATATTTGTAAATGAGTATAATGGTTTAAAACGCCCTCTGGATATCATTGCGATCCTGTCAACATCTGTGAGGACAGACGGCCAGTCCCCTGGATCTACTTGTGGCGCACTGGATAGAGGATGAGTGGGTTGTGGTTGTGCAGGAATACAGACGAAGAATAAAAAAGCTAGTAAGACACTTGACAGATAAATCGCAGTAAAAAAAAAAAGCATGGGACTAAATGAAAAAAGACTAACGGGTGCTCAGTCAACCAATTAGTGTATATTGTTGAAGAGGGACATTTGCGCTTCATTATGTGCAATTATTACCCATCAAAATGTACATAAAGATGTCCAACCAAAGCAAAACAACGATGTCCCCTTGCTATGGTTGAATTGCATCCGCACAAGGTCAAAGCCGTCCTAACCTTGGTGACTTTTATTTTGCAGTTTTATTTAATAATATGACATATGATGTGTGGTCTTCTGAATTGTGTTTGATGTAAGTGCAGCTGTAGGAATATCCCTTGTTTTCCAGGATCCATATCTGCCTGTGTTGACCCTGCAGAGTCACCTTGGACATAACAAATGATACACATGGCTCACATTGACGGCAAACACAGCTGATGCTATGTGAAACCTGTCACACATCACTTGTTGAAGAATCTTTCTTATTGTTTTCTATATGAGGAGCACATGGATCTGGAGCTGAAGAACAGTGGAAAAAAAACTAACGAAGCAGGAAATGCATGGTTTGCTTCTCTGCCAATGGCTACACAAGCATGAGTGATAATCAACAGCTAGTGCTGAATGAACGTTAGCCCCAGTTTTTTATGTTCCATTTTACTCAATAATATGACATGAGAATATGAATATGATTGCTATTCATTCCAATAGGCTTGGACAACATGATGAGAAAAACACAACGCAAAAAGCATGAGCAATGGTTATAAGTACAGCTATTAGAAATTACAATTAACATTTTGACCTGATGATCGCACAAGTTAAAAAGAATAATGTTCAATGGTTTTTAGGCATCGATGCATTTTAATACGTTTTGTGATGTTTCGAGAGTTAAAGAAGCTGTATTTGGTTGATACCAGCCCGGTCGCGTTCCCAAAGCGTTAAATACAGACGTTTTGTCCTGGCCGTGTGTCTAATACTAACACACAAGGCACCTTTTAGTGTCTCAAGACAAGTAACTGGAGACAAGTATCTCCAATGTAAATGTGACGGTTCACGGTTTACCGTGTGGGTTTAGGAGTGGATAAGAGACTCAGGCGCAGACTTAAACACAGGACACAAGGTGAGGTGAAAAAAAAAGGCTCTTTACTGGGCACTTTAGACAAAAACAGAAACCAAAATCTACTCCAACCGGGAGCGAGGAAAATCCAGACTGAAAATAAAAAGCTAAGTCACAAAAAGGGCTTGGACACAAAAAGGCAGTCACAAACCATGGAACGCAGAGAGTCAACATGAGAGATGACCACAGGAGAGCAAAGAGTCCATGGGGAGGAAAATGTGAAATGATAATCCGGCAACTGGAACATTCTTCTTTTTTGTTTTATGGCGGATGGCATCCAGTGAAAAGTGCATTACCGCCACCTACTAAATTGGAGTGTGGACCCGATAACCTATCCCCTTACCAAAACTAAACCAAAAAATAAAAACAAACTTAACAACATAAAACAAAAACCAAAAACAAACAAAACGGAGTTCTCCATTTCAGAGACTTAAATTATTTTTGCTCAATCCCGTTTCTTTCACATATTGTAGTAAGTTTCCTGCCCCCAAGGTTAATGCCTCTTTTAGGTTTAGTTCCTCAACTCCCAGCTTCCTCTTCAACCTGTCTCGCTCAAGTGAGAATTTCTGGCAATGACATATGATATGATCTACAGTTTCTGGTATCTGGCAGTGCTCACATAGTCCTGTTGGGTGTTTATTTATTAGTTGCATTGTTTTGTTCAGCCTTGTGTGCCCAACCCTCAGTCTGGTTAACATGTTTTCCTCTATGGTGCTTCTTCTGGATGGCCTCCCTTTGCCAACTTCTTTCTGAACAGCATAAAGATGTCTTCCTGTGTCTCCTACATCCCAACTGTGCTGCCATTCCTTAATGATATTTATTTTGATTATTGATTTAGCTTCTGCTTTGCTGAGTAAAATGTCTGTCTTGTGCTGCCTTTCTAAAGCTTGTTTTGCTAATTTATCTGCTCTTTCGTTTCCTTTTACCCCTCTGTGTGCTGGTAAATGAGACTAAAATACCCATATTCTTAAGTTGGAACAGTGTTTCGTATATATTTCATTAATTAAATCCTGCCTGCTATGAGATGTGAATGACTGTAATGAGGATAAAACTGAACTGGAATCTGAACAGACAAAGACCTTTTCGATCCGAACCTCCTCTACCCACTGCAGTGCTGTTATAATGGCCAACGTCTCAACTGTATACAGACAGATGACCTGACGTTCTCCTTTTAACTTCATATTGCAAGGATGGTATGTGACCGCAAAACCAGTTCTACCTGTATCAGGATCTTTAGACCCATCTGTGTATGCTGGAGTAAATGACTGATATGTTGTCTGTAGTCTATCCTCCACCACTCCATCCATGTTATCAAAATCTTTAAATGCCTGGGTTTTGTCCAAAAAATAATTATCAACTGCCACTGAGGGAAATAGCCAGGGTGGTGTAGTTGATAACGGTACTGTAGGAGTGAGAGTATAAGTAGGTGAGGGTTGATGAGCGGATTGCCGGCAGATGAGTAGAGATGACTGGGGTTTGCAAAAGGAAAAGCCAGGGGCAGGTGATTTGGCACAGGTGGAGAGAATAAGCATGATCAGGAGACACACAGACAAACACACACCACACTCACACATAGCAAAACCCAACCGTGACAGTAAACCCATCTGAGGCAATATTAGACACGACATATATTACCATGGATGGGTTTACTTGCTCCTCCGTGAATCGCCACCTTATCGTGGTGGAGGAGTTTGAGTGGCTCAGTGATCCTGGGAGCTATGTTGTCCGGGGCATTAGCCCCTGGTAGGGTCTCCCAAGGCAAACAGGTTTCAGGGGAGAGCCCAGACTAAGAGCGGTTCAAAACAACCCCTATGATAGTTAGCCCACGGACTACAGCCACCTCGCCCGGACCAGGGAAACCGGGGCACCCTCCCGGAGCCAGACCCAGGAGGGGAGCTCGTAGGCGAGCGTCTGGTGGCCGGGCCTTTGCCCATGGGGCCCGGTCGGGCTCAGCCCGAATAAACACCATGGAGCAGCCACCCTGTGGACACACCACCCGCAGGGACAAGCATCGGGATCGGGTGCTATGCAGACCGGGCGGCGGGTCGGGCGGGAGGCCCGGGCATGCCGATCGCCGGCGGCATAGACTAGCTCTAGGGACGTGGAACGTCACCTCGCTAGCGGGGAAAGAGCCGGAGCTGGTGCAGGAGGTGGAGCGATACCAGCTAGAAATAGTTGGACTCACCTCCACACACAGCGTTGGCTCTGGAACCAAGCTCCTGGAGAGGGGTTGGACTTTGTCCTTTTCCGGAGTTGCCCAGGGTGAGAGGCGCCGGGCGGGAGTGGGGATACTCACGAGCCCCCGGCTGAGCGTCGCTGTGTTGGAGTTCTCCCCGGAGAGCAAGAGGGTCGCCTCCATGCGCCTACAGGTTGCGGGGAGCAAGGCTCTGACTGTGGTTTGTGCTTATGCACCAAACAGCAGTTCAGAGTATCCGGCCTTCTTGGAGTCGGTGGGAGGGGTCCTGGAAAGGGCGCCGCCTACCGACTCCATAGTTGTCCTGGGGGACTTCAACGCTCACGTGGGCGATGACGGAGAAACCTGGCGCGGGGTGATTGGGAGGAACGGCTTGCCCGATCTGAACCCGAATGGTGTTTCGTTATTGGACTTCTGTGCTTGCCATGGTTTGGCCATAACGAACACTATGTTCGAACATAAGGTGGCTCATAAGTGTACCTGGTACCAGAACACCTTAGGCCGGAGATCAATGATCGACTTTGTAATCGTATCATTTGATCTGCGGCCGTATGTCTTGGACACTCGGGTGAAGAGAGGAGCAGAGCTGTCAACTGATCACCACCTGGTGGTGAGTTGGATCAGATGGCAGGGGAACCGGTCGGAAAGACCCGGCAAACCCAAACGTGTAGTGAGGGTGAACTGGGAACACCTGGCGGAGGACCCTGTCCGGGAGGTCTTTAACTCCCACCTCCGGAAGAACTTCTCACACATCTCGAGGGAGGTTGGGGACACGGAATCCGAGTGGACCATGTTCAAAGCCTCTATTGTGGACGCGGCCGCTAGGAGCTGTGGCCGGAAGGTCATCGGTGCCTGTCGTGGCGGCAACCCGAGAACCCGGTGGTGGACACCGGAGGTGAGGGCAGCCGTCAAGCTGAAGAAGGAGACCTTCAAGGCCTGGTTGGCCCAGGGGTCTCCTGAAGCAGCTGACAGGTACCGGCAGGCCAAAAGGGCTGCAGCTGCGGTGGTCGCGAATGCTAAAACTCGGGCATGGGAGGAGTTCGGGGAGGCCATGGAGAAGGACTTTCGGTTGGCCTCAAGGAGGTTCTGGCAAACCATCCGACGGCTCAGGAAGGGAAAGCAGGGCTTACCCCAGGCTGTTCTCAGCAGGGGGGGGGGGAACTGCTAACCCGGACGGAGGACATCGTCGGGCGGTGGAAAGAGCACTTTGAGGAACTCCTAAACCCGACCAACATGTCCTCTGCAGAGGAGGCAGCGCCTGAGGACCTAGGAGGAGGCTCACTCATATCCCTGGCAGAGGTCGCTGAGGTAGTCAAAAAGCTCCTTGGTGGCAAGGCGCCGGGGGTGGATGAGATCCGCCCTGAGATGCTGAAGGCGCTGGACATGGTTGGGCTGTCCTGGATGACACGCCTCTTCAATGTCGCATGGGGGTCGGGATCAGTGCCCATGGAATGGCAGACCGGGGTGGTGGTTCCCATCTTCAAAAAGGGGGACCGGAGAGTGTGCTCGAATTACCGGGGTATCACACTACTCAGCCTCCCGGGGAAGGCTTATGCCAGGGTGCTGGAAAGGAGGCTCCGACCGCTTGTCGAACCTCAGATTCAAGAGGAGCAGTGCGGATTCCGTCCCGGCCGTGGAACAGTGGACCAGCTCTTTACCCTCGCAAGACTACTGGAGGGGTTCTGGGAGTTTGCCCAACCAGTCTACATGTGCTTTGTGGACTTGGAGAAGGCTTTCGACCGGGTCCCTCGGGGGTTCTTGTGGGGGGTGCTGCGGGAGTATGGGGTGCCGGACCCGCTACAACGGGCGATCCGGTCTCTGTACGACTGCAGTAGGAGCTGTGTCCGCATTCTCGGCAATAAGTCAGACACGTTCCCGGTGGGTGTTGGCCTCCGCCAGGGCTGCCCTTTGTCACCGGTCCTGTTCGTGATTTTCATCGTGACTTCGCATGTACTGCTTCCCTTTCCCGCTAGTCTGCTGTCTGATTGTGAGGTCAGGCTGACCTGATATCAGCTCTTTGGCCTGCAGGATCTCCACCAAAGTTTTCCTCTCAAACGAGACTTGGAGGAGTAGTGCTCGCGCTGGCACTCGTGCTCGCCTGTAGAGACTTCTCCTGACGAGAACGCGCAGCTAGGGGGGCCCCCACGCTGAATCTATTTGAGGGCGCTGATTGGCTAACTTGTATGTCACTCATTTATATCTTTAATCAGCTATTGGCTAAACTGCTTCATAGACCCGCCTCTTTTGGGCCAAACCGATTTGGCCCCCTAGCTGCGCGTTCTGAGACGTGTCGTGCACACAGGCGGAGAGCACGAGCAGGAAAAGCATATATTTTGCGCAGATATCATATTTTACACATATTACTGGGTACATTCCATAGTTCAAAAACATAAATATCAATTTGTATAATTTATGATTATTATAATTTTTTTTTTTTTGTGTGGCTCAAGGTGGGGCCAGGCCCCATGGCCCTCTATTGACCAGCCGCCACTGCTTAAACATGTATTCCGTGTATGATGATGATACACTTATTTACGTTTTATTCCAAATCTCCCAGTGGCGGCCCGCGAGCCGGTCAGCAACAGCCAAAGGGCCGGGTATGCCCAGGTCTGGTCTAGACCCACTGAACCTCAGCTGGTGCATGTTCAGTGAGTTGCAGGGTCATCAGGGGGGACTTCCATTCTTGATGTTGGCCCATTATCTCCTGGTCGCCGGGCAGTGAACAGGGATGTCTCACAGACACCCCCTTCAGCTAACTTACCTCAGGATCCCACCTTCTCGGTCAGAGCCAAAAGCTTTCCTCCTTGGCCTCTTTGGATAACTACCTGGTGGCTTAGTGCAGTCCTCTTCCCCATTGAGTCTCCCACAAAGCCTCTGGCGTCGATTTCTTTAAGTTTGTAAAACACAGAGGACCCTATTCTGAGACTTTACGGGTTCTGACAAGTTCAGGTTATAGAAAGCTCCAGGTTACGGGTTGTTCTCATACTTGAAAAGATCGTATACCAACAGAAACTAAAAACTCCTGTCAGAAAGAGAGGGGGCTTTACATATTATGTAACGAATACTAATAAAAAAACGGAAAGTGAGCAAGAACATGGATAGTATAAATGGTTTACTATTGCAGGCATCTATGACCATCTACTGTCATCAAGAACTCTCTTAAACCTTGTTGGTGGCGCAGTCAGCAAGCAAACAAATAGATTTGTAACTTTATGAACAAGTCTAAATGACAGCGTATGAGTCTTGAGCATGATTCTTCTGCTTTTAGTGGGGGCAGTCGGGAGCCACCCTGTCACAAATATTTGAGAACTAATACTTTTTATTGGTAATTTTGTATGAAAACCATTTAAATTCTGTGAGGACTCTGTCATAAAAAGGTCTTCCTCTGTAAATCATCATATTTTTTGTTCGACAAAATGAAAAGAAGACAAAAGCACAGCAATGTAAAGGTACAGTTCTACACATAGGAGGATTAGCAAGTGACAAAAAGCAAAGACACATTCATGTTTGAACTCTGAGCAGCAGGCAGTCATTGGACTCAGATGAACCCCTGGATGTCAAAGTAGAGAAGATACAGTGCGAGTGATGAAGTGGACCACAGTGCCAGCCGTCAGGCAACTCACCTTATGACACAAAATACTGTGTGAGAGCACTTTCCAACCCCCAGTCAGAAGACATCTAATTGCTAATCTATAATCCTTTTAATACGCTTTTGCCTTTTTCCGATTGATCCTTTTCCAAGCGGAACAGCAGCACCAGGGGCTCCATTAATCCTGTTATTGAAAGCCTGAAGTGTGGCTCTAGAAATCCAAATAGCTCTTTTACCCTTTTCACCCAGGCTCCCCACCCATCGAGTCCCCTGTTATTGTCTGTAATTGATAACCCCATCAAAATGAAACAAAAGGAGCATAAGACAACAAGGGCTTTCTCAGCAGCGGAAGAAAGTCATTTTCTCTGCTTTGTATCTGTTGACAAATCTTTGCTTTTCATGGAGCAATATATTGCGTCTATGAGTCAAAACACTCCATTCATTTAATTTAACCACATGTAAGGAGCGAAGCTACAGCTGATTGACCCTTGACCTTTGACCACAGAATGAGTTCATCCTTGAGTCCAGAAAAAACTTTTATGCTAAATTATTAGAAAATTTCCTCCAGGTGTTCCTGAGATATTGTGTTCACAATAGACCAGACGGACAGACGGACGGACAGACGGACGGACGGACAAGCCAACAACGGAGCGGAGACTTTACAAACAATATGTTGGATTTCAACACTAAAAAGACTTTCTGCCATTTGACCACGGTGGGTGTTCATGCAAACAAATGCAACTAAATGTTGGGATGCAGCTCGGTGTCCTGTGAGGATTGATTTGAGAATCCTGCTGGATTGACAGGGTTTCACAGTTTACGGTACTGAATTCATCATATACGACAATATGTTACTAATAATAATAATAATAATAATAAGACTTTGATTTGAGATTTTGAAGTGAAATGTGGTCTTAACATCACATCCATATAGCATCACTAGCTTGAGATAAAGGGTAACAATAGTCTCAATAATAAACTGTACCAAGGTAGAACCATTCATCTGCGTATGATCCACTGATCCATTTAAAAGATTTAAATTGTAGCTTGTGTTAGTGTTGTATTTCAATTTCACTTTTGCTGCTGTTATGTGTGCCGGCAGAGTGTTAGTGCAGCATCATTTATCTTTCTATGGGCTTACATCAGTTTAGGTTTAGGTCAGTTTAAGTAAGAACAGATGTCCCTCTTTCTTAGTATCTCCATATCACATGTGTATAATCCCCGCTATTACCAAGCACTCAAGTCTGACCCCTGAGGTCATGTTAATGTGTGGAGAAAGTGACCTGCTCTGCATCCGACTCTATTAACCCCCCCCCCCCAGCCTGATACTTCTGCTCGCACCAAGTTCATCAGCCAGAAAGTTTATAGAGAGGATCACTTTGCCGTAATTATGGCAGGAAGAGTGCTTAAATAAAGAAAAAAGAGGCGGAGAGAGGAGAAGGTCAAAAGGATAAGGCTGGGAAGGGATGTGGCAAAGAGGGGTGTGTTCTTCAGCAGGTAATTAATTCTCCCAGATTAAAATACTACATGTTTCATAAAACATTTCCCAAAGCCCTGGGGCAGTGCTCTTTCAAACAATCAGTATTAATGAACTTGATTTCCATAGTGTTATTGAACTTTTAATAAGGATAACAAACACCCATTAAAGGCCCTTATAGCTGTCTTGAAAGCACCCTTGAGTCCTTTGGGAAATGTGTATCATTAAATATGAGAGTAACCTCTATCTCCGTGTCATTTCAGACTCACTGATGTAGGTCTAATGGAATTTGGGAGTGGGAGGGGGTTCTAAGTTTGATAAAGTTTGTCAAAATGCATTAATTCAGATGATTCACACTGATGTGGCCCTATTATATGGCTATCATATCGTGTATATAATGATTGTCAAAACATAATAGGTACTTAAAGGTGTTCAACGCTGTAATGGATGTAAGCGATAATCCCCTCGTCTTTTCAGCCATCACTGTACAAATTGATGTTCAAGCACTGTTCAAACCCACAGAACATTATATTCAGTCAACATGGGATGTTGTAAACACAAACCATACAAAGTTTTAATTGTACATGACAAATAAAGAAAATATATTTGTAGTCATTTTGATGTGAAAGGTTGAGCTAATTATTTTGGCTTTTAAGTCCACAATGACTCCTCGTTGTTGTTTCCAGCAGCTTTCAGCACAGCAGACAGACGAAGGCAAAGACTAGCTAGCGCAGATAGTAGAGCATGGAGCAGCAAAGAGCCAGGCGTTTCTCAGAAAACCCCGTTTAAACAAGGGTGTGTGGTCAAGCCTATGTAAGTTGAGTACGAGACAAGTTTAAGTCGGAGCAGTTTCATGACCGAGTTTAAATGGGGCTCGAGTCATGGACTAAATGGAGTCATAATGTGCAACTCTTGTTGAACATGGCTGTCAAGTTATGCTATGGCTTTCGTTACAATTTATAAACCATTTATGAAGGGGGGTTTATTGGAAATTGGTAGCAAACTTATTTTTGCCACCAAGTTAACTCCCACAGAAACATGACAAAGCAACAAAAGCGGGTTTCTTTCCGCTATAATGTATATGTTTTAAACAGTGGCGAGCCGTGCATTTTATACCTGGGCCTTCATTGCTGTCCTGCAGCTGAAATACCACCTTATAACCACATGATGGCACCACAGCTATTATTCGTTTTTAAGGCTGTAACTATGTACGTCTTCGTATTAAACCGTTCGTTACGAGGCTTACAATACATTTGAATAATGCTCGAGCAGTTGGAAAATGCAGAAGCTTAAATTCAGGAAAATATAATGTTTTCTGCGCTCATGTGTCTGGCATCATCATTCCTTAATGACAAACCCACAAAGATTGTCCTAGGATTTTACTTTCACAACTTGAATGTTGAACGTACTGCTCTGCAATGTCTTTCCTCGTCTCAGCCCCCTGTGTCACGGTGTGTGGTACATCTCACTCGGGTCAGAATGCCCATATTTGATTGGCTGAGCTGCATCACGTGATGTGATTCACTACCCGACTAAGCCTCTGCTGTTAAGTTTCGTTTCACGATAGTCACGTGCTCGCCCACTGACCAATCACAGCACACTCTGCACCTCGCGGCAGAGCTACACATGGACACTGAGCTGCACGTAATGCTGACGTCATTATAGGCCAGCTAGCAGGTGCTGACACGTCAAAGAATACGCCCAACATGTCAAACTAAAGATCTGATTGGTTGAACACTATGACAATCAACAATATCGTCCCCATTCACTTAAACTGCACATGGATTCACTTGTGAGTCTGCAGGCCTCTGCCTCTGTTCTTACCTAGAGACACAGAGGTGAGACTGATTGGATAAAAGCTCTACTTAAGAGCTGCACTGGAAGCAGAGCAACTGAGGAACACAGTAGCTGTGCAATGAGATGATAAGATAATGGGAAAAATATTTTTATAAATTATAATACATGGTGTATTTAAGAAAAATTATTAAATTATAAAATATATTTAGCTTTGTGATTCTGTTTAGGCCAGCAGAGAAGGCCTTGCCAAGGACCCCCAAAGTGATAGAGAGATGGAGCAGGGACCCCCGACTATATATATTGTATGAAATTGTGTTTCATATTAAATGGGCCTAGTACCGTGTATAAACATACCTCTTTATTGTGCATTCATTACTAAGCTATTCAAATAATACACAGGTTCATATATCCATGTTTTTATTTTAAACATGTGCAAGGTACAGTGAGTAGGGAGGCCGTGCCACTGCCATTTATAAACATACCTTGTCAGCTGATACCAATGCCAATATCAACTGCAAACTCCAAAATGTCAATTGCATGATAATCATGCATAGAAGCTATTCAAATTTATGTTTTCATTTTAACCATCAATGTTAGTGCCACTGCCATGTATAAACATACCTGTTATCTTTCATACAACACTGAACTATTAAAATAATGGACACATTCATGTTTAGAGAAAAAAAACCCTGCAGTACCCCCTGTTGAAGACCTCTGTTTTAAAGGACCAGTATGTCAGATTAAGTGGCAACTAGCGGAGGGATTGCACATTGCAACCAACTGAGTCCCCTCACACCTCCCTTGTCAAGCATGGAGGAGAACTACAGTGGCTGCAAAGGTCTAGGGCAAGTTTGTGCTTTCTGGGTTACTGCAGAAACATGGCAGTCCGACAAAGCTGACTAAGTGAAGTGGACCAGCTCCCTATGTAGATATAAAGGGCTCAGCTGATGAAAACACAACTAATATTACTTTCATGTGATTATACGCTAAACAAAACACATTTCTGTAAAATCTGTTTGGCTCCATTAGCCTTCCATTCAATGAAACTTCCTAGCACTCATCTCTGAAAAAGGATGTGATGTCACTATTCCAACATAGGCAATAATAAATATTGCGTAGAGCAATCAGGTTTGTAGTTGTGATACTGTATTCTAAAAAGTCATACCTTATTTCAAAACACAGTGCATCAATGTTTGTATTATCAGCCAAAACCAGAGATTTCACTCAAACAGGAAAAGCATAATGGAATTTGTCCATTGTATGGTTTTCATTTGAAATGCATGGAGACAGAGCAAATATACATCGGGCAGAAGGGTGATGGACGAAAGCTGTCCCTTTACACCGATCACATGTGCTCAGGGTGGACATTGGAACTGGGCCCAAGCTTCAAAAACCATTGCTGGTGCTGGTTGACACCTATGTTTTTTCTATTGGGTGTCATTGAAAGTTAAACTGCTGCTTCCACACTTGTTTTATCAAATTATTTGTTGGTAACAAATTCACAAAATGCCAGAAAGTAGAAATAAAAAGTTTGCTTTTGCCCTTTGAAAATGTCACGCAAATTCTCCTGCGTCATGTTCCTGCTCAGTGACTAATGTGTTCTGCTAAAGAAAGAAAGTGTACAAGCTCCTGCTGAGAACAAATGTGACAGACACAGAGGGAAACGCAGATGTGGAGATAGCGTGTCTCTCTGTAGCGAGGGCCGAGAGCTGAACGGATTCTAGGACATCTACAATACAGTGGAGCTTTTCCACTGCGGTAACGTTCAGGGACCTCCACCAAACAACCTCAAAGAACCTTTCACCCTACCAATCCAACAAGCAGCCGGGTATAGAAAACAGAAATTGGAGTTATTAATATATTCTTTAATGATATTGGTTGCATTGAGTTTAGTTTAGCGCTGGTAAAGTTGAATGCCATTGTTAAAGTGTCTTTGAATGAAAGTTACTTTTCGGGTGTTTTTGTTCCTGAAAAGCACTTCAGCAGTTTCTCTGAAAACAAAAAAAGATCTTGTCTGACCCAAGATGAACTTTTCTTTACCACTAAGAATTCAATGTGGATCATCCAAAACAGGAAGTGACGAGCAACAGTCTGGAGAAGAGTTGTAATGGCCGGTGTCTTAATTATGAAGATTCAGAAGTGATTAATGAGAAAATGATTTTATGGCAATTAAAATGATTAAAGCTGGAGGGCTTTTTGCGGTTACTCTGAAATGCTGAAGGAATGGGGTGGCAACAAAGCTGAGAAGCAAATTGCATTAGTAAGTTGAGGAGAACTGTATTAAAATGCAAATGTACAGCTGTTAATAGTTCTTCAAAAACCAATAATCCCCCACAGTCAGTCATGTGTCAAAATGGTTAATGGAAAAATATCCCAGAGGCATGCAAGGTCATTTTTCCATTCCGCTTTTGATTATAGCAGAACTTCTGTTTGGGCAAAAGCGGGTTTAGGTCAGGATGGGATTGGCAAAGATGACTTAATGTGGGCAGGATCCCAAACTCATTGTTCTGATGCCCTGATTTTGCTGATATGGCTTCCCATGGAAGACCCCTTATCATGAACACGAGGACGCCAGGCTGCATATCAGAACGGCAGTTATTACAGGCATCATCACACAGCTGAGTGGGACGCAACCTGTGCCGGGAAATATGGACATAAAATTATATTGTGTGCTGCTGAATGGAGAGGAAGGGGTTAGAATGTTCCAGTGTCAGAACCAATACTAAATATATCTTTCTTTTATTTTACTTGTTGATGCTGAAGAATATGAACAAAATGAGCCAGCAGAGGAAAACATTTATTTTGTTAGATTAAGCAAATTAAAAAAGGTCAACTAGAGAGTGGGTCATACTAAAGAGTACTTATTTGCATAATTCGATTTTTATAGTGGAAAACTGAATTATATCTTTTATATTTTAGCATTAATTTTGGCAAAAATGCACAAGTATATGACCAAATAACAGCAACTGGAACAGTTATATTTTAGCTTGATGGAACAAATTAGGGTATTTAATTATGTAATATTTATTATGAAATTACGTTCATAAATATTTGAATTGCCCCAAATAGAAAATAGCTATTTTCTTGTCAGACATATAAGCTACACAATTGGAAAGTTTGAAAATGTTAAGCAACAGAATCTGAAGCCCACTAGCAGCCCGATACTGAATGCAAGTTACATTGCACATGTTGTCAATTTCATTATGCTAGCAGTGTCGGTCAGGGACAGTAATGACCACCAGACTGAAATATCTTGACAGCTTACGGAGGAATTGCTCTGAAATTTTATTATTTTCAAAAACATTCTTAAAAAAAATCATGCAAGTTAATTATGAATAACATTGTGAGCATGTTTGCATACTGATGTTAGCATTTAGATCAAAGCACCTTTCTGCCTAAGTAGAGCACCAGCAGCGTTGCCAGATAATAGGATGATTATTATTATCACTCCCTCCAGGAAATACACGACACCTTTAGTTCTTTCTGATGGATTTATTCCTCCTTCTACACCACCGTCCTCAATCCACCGTCGAACTGTATTAATACATTTCAATCAGGAGAGACTTGTTTTATAATTTAACAGATTTATTATACATGCATCAAATATGAAAAGTCTTTGGCGATTGGACTCCATCCTGAAGTATACCACAGAGGGTAGGGATACTGAGGTCCAACAGGCCTACTCCCCTTGGAGTCCAGACACTGGTGGTGGTGGTGAAAGGAGTTGCTGCACTGATGATGGATCAGGAGCCTGACTGTGATGCTGACTGGAGGTGACTGGGGTGGAGGAGGGTCGCATCTGCTTAATGCTGAAATGACAACTGACAGCAGCAGAGAGGAGAACACTTTTTAAAGTTTGACAGCAACGATATGATTGGCTTCAGGAAACGGTGTGCAGAATCTGGTTGGTTAGTTAAAAGTGCACGCCCCCAATCAGCTGATTACAAGGAGAGGAGAGACTGAGATTACGAGTGAGTGTCTTCCTGACTGAACTTGCGCTTGAGCTACATTTAGACATTAACATTACATAAAACACAGTTTGCACGCAAATATGCACGATGACGAATTTACATGAATAACATCCCTCACTGGCTGCACACAACCGAGAGTGAAATGAGTCCACTTGAAACACACGATCAAATATGATCACTTTAACCGTATCACTTTGACTTTACTTTACTTTAACACTTCGAGCGACTTCTGCCGCTTCACGTGTCCTCCTGCTGTTGCTGTGCTACGGTCAAAACACGTCCCAGTACAACACAACACGCAACAATAGTTCCCCCCATATACCAAACAAAAGAAAACCCTTACTCTCAAAAAACAAACCGTACAAACAACAACATATAAACAAGCACACTAAACAACGACATTAATTATTTTGATTGCAGTTCAAATCGTATTTGTACAATCATTATGCCCACTGTACGATTTTGTTTCACTTCCCTGGAGTTGACGAGCACCAGCAGTCTACAGTCAACTTTCTGCCATTGCAACTCAATTTTTTCTGACAAGTCGTTGCCATACTCATTTAAAACACTAATAACGTCGCAGCCAGCAAAATAACTCAGCTAAGCCGTGCCTGACCCCCTGTAGCTGTGAGTCCCTTGACTGTGTTTTACATCGTTTATCCTAATTTGGGCCTACTGCATACTAGATTCTCAATCAGTATGTACTGCACTCTGCCTATGAATGAATGATTGAGTATTGTTTTACCAGCAGACTGTTAACACTGTGGGTTCCCCGTAGCAGCTCTCACGTCTCCAAAAATCATCGCAGCAAGTTTCCAGTTATTTGAATAAATTGACCACATATTGGTAATCTAAATAGTTACTTTGACAACATATTAAAACTTAGAAGCTGTTAATGACGACTGTGGTAGAGCAGGGTCGTCCTTCAATCAGAGGATCAGTGGTACGATTCCCGGCTCTGCTCATCCATGTCGATGAGTCCTTGAGCAAGACACTTAACCCCAAAATTGCTCCTGCAGGCTGTTCCTGTGGTGTATGAATGGGTGAAAGTGTTAGTCAGTCCTGATGTGCAGGTGGCACCTTGCATGGTAGCCCTGTCATCAGTGTATGAATGGGTGTGAATGGGTGAATGATGACACGTTGTGTTAAAGCTTAGAGTGGTCAGAAGACAAGAAGAAAAGCGCGATACAAGTACATCCATTTACCATGACATATATATAACAGCTTTCTTTCTGAAGTAAAACTATAAACTATTAATAATGAAACTATATTAATACCACACAGTCCAAGTCCTGTGTTCAAATGTTTACTTCAAGTGAAGAGTGAAAGAGAGGCATCATCAGCACAATGTCTGTTTAAGGTGGAGCTTTTAATTCCAAATTGATGCTGGATAGTTGAATTAATAATAATGCATCATATTATATCATGTTGCTATATATAACCAGTATCATTTATCTGTCAGGAATATGTAGTACTGCAATGTTTTCCTCTGAAGTAGGAGTACACAGTAAGTTCAATCAGGAGACAGTTCATTTTTACTGAACTAATATTGTCAATGACATATCCTCAACAGGATGAGAAATGTGAACAGTCTTTGATTAGACCCCATCGTGATATCATATATCTTTAAGAGGGTGATGTAGAATAGGATGTGAGAATGTTGTGAGTGGGTGGTGGTGATGATGAGATAAAGAGAATGCTGAAGATCTGAACATGATGAGCCAAGAGGAGAAGGCCAAAACACAAGGCTTCAAAGCAGCAGTCCACTAACCAATGAGTGATGTCACAGTGAGTAAGTCCACTCCTTTTAGACAGTCTATTGGAACATGACTCGCTAGCACGGCTACAAAAGATACTATAGTGTTGAATGCACCTGTAAGCCCAATTATTTATTTGATTATCTTAGACCATGGCATGAAATGTTTTCATGCAGAATATGACCAGCTGTGCTGTCTTGTAATTTCCTTTTGTAATAGTAGGCTGTCAGACTGATGGACTTATGGACAAAGAAAAAATAATGTGCGTAGATTTGTAGGTGTGCAAGTTTTTTTTTAAATATCTAGTTTGTAAAATTATACATATACACCTATACTAACAAGTTTCTGTAGTTTTCACAGCATTATTACTGTATACTGTATATTACTGTATGCTGTATATTAATAATGCATACTGTAGATCTGCAAAGCATCATGGTCAAAATTCATTCTCAGGTGAATCCTACAGTAAATCCATTTTTACTGTAAATCACAATACAGTAATATTGAGCAAGAATTGTTTTCAATCAGTTTGAAATATCTTGCATTATTTGCAACACAAATGATAGTTTTTGTTCACGCAGACAGACACACCATCTTTAAAGCTATAGCTTCCGTTGCCTTACACAAATGATGACAGTAGACCATAAATGAATATACAGATGGACACTTGCTTCTCTCAACACAATTTTATTTAAAGAGCTACAAAATATCTGGCCAGATTCCACACTTCGACTTCAGCAACAACAAGGTAACGAAGCTCATTATTATTCCTCCGTATTTCCTTGTTGCCAGGCATTTTGTAACTGTACGTTAATTAGGCACAGTAAAGTTAACGTTACCTGTGTACGTGACTTCCACGAGTGCACTGAAAGAGAGACATAGGGAGACACTTTCCTGCACTAGTAAGCTAACTTTGTAACAATTCACCTAATTATATAAACCTAAAAGGGAAAAGTACTGAATTAGTAGTTTACAGAGTCTATATCTGCCTGATTAACAGGGTGAAAAGTACAAAACCACGCTGAAATGATCTCTCTATTTTATGGGTAGACCACACCAGACGCCAAAGAAACCACACTGCCAAGTAAATGTAACAGTATATTAATATAAATCAATATTCATACGAACAAACAAAACCAAAATAACCGTACTTGTGCCGTACTACGGCACAAGAAATTAAACATATATAACAACGATCACCCCAAACCCCGAGTCCCATTAGTTCGAAAGTTCCTTCAGGTAACAAAAAACAGTCCGATGGAACAAAACAATCCCCGAGGCAAAGTCATTAACGGTGGAAGCGTGGCGAGACGCCGCGGTCACTTTGTCCACCGAACTCGCGCTACCTCACCACAGCTCGTCCCGATGGTGGCCCTCTGTGCCGTTCCCAGAGAAGACTCCAGCCCAATAATCCAATAACCGCTTGCTTCGGATCCTTGGCTGAGCAATCGCCGGCAAACCGTGCTCTCCTGAGTCCCACTGAACGCAGCTTGCTTCCTCCGGTCTGTGCGCACAAACTTCCCTCGCGTCACTTCCCCCCCGACACAATTTATGCAAAACAATAACACCAACAATAATAGATCCTATTCATATCCTGTGTTTATACTTACAGGCAACTAATAACAGTACAGTACTTAATATATAGGTGAAGGAAAATAACCCACAGGTTCCCCATTCACATTTGCTGTACTGTACACCCGGGCAGACTTTTGTGATCATTACATCCCCCCCCCCCCCAGCCAGCGGCTTATCACATTGTCCACCTTCATTGTTGACCTATCAGTCAACCAACGAACACGGTAGTTTATAGGACCTAGTTTTTCCTCTACCCTGACAGGCCCTGACCATCTGGGTGCAAACTTGGCAGAGAATTTCGCTGAGGCTTTAGACAGCGGGCGTGCCCTAATCCAGACCAGATCACCGACCACAAAGTGTACATCTCTGCGACGTGCGTTATAGTACCTGGCTTGTCTGGCTTTGGCCACACCAACGTGTCTTTCAACCTCCTTCAGCATCTGTGAGTGTGAGTGTAATATGTGGTATGTAGATGTGTTGGGTGCAGGAGTCTTGTGTACGAGATGCTCCAACGGACCTTTGAGTTGGCGGCCAAGAGCCAACAGAGCGGGGGTCACGCCAGTGGTCTCGTGTACTGCCGTGTTGATAGCCATCCGGAATTCAGGCAGCCACCGGTCCCAGTCTTGATGGTGGTCGCCTACAAAGGAAGCAATCACGGTCTTCAGCGTCCTATTGACCCTCTCTGTCAGATTGGTCTGGGGATGGTACAACGTAGTGAGCTTTTGTGCCACGCCCCAGGTCTCACACATGCTAGACATTAGCTGGCTTGTGAATTGGGGTCCCCGATCAGAGACCAGGTATTCTGGTACTCCCCAGCGTGTGAAGATGTCATTTTTTAGGATTGTAATAAAGCACCAGTGGGAGGTTGACTGACAAAAGAAACTTACATATGCAGACACTGCAGTCCTTATATTGATGAAGGTGGGCCGGCCGGGCAGACCCATTTCGGCCCAGGACGTCTGCATGTGATGGACAAGATTTTTAAGGGGCCCCTTCCCTGTCGTGGTTAGCACGAGATTGTTCCGTGGATTGAGGTCCTGGCGAAGCTGCATCCATCTCTCCAACCAGCTGAACTCATCCGGATACTGGTAGTTGAACCCACCATACTTCGAAGGTACACCCCGGTACAACACTCCTTGTTGTAGATGATAGTGAATGCGGCCGGGTGTTGGCTGGGAAATGGTTTGACCATACTCCTGGCATACCGGGTCAGTCTGCTGAGCCTCTTCAATTTCCTGAAGGGAACTGGGTAGATCCGACCAGTGCGATTTGGCGACAACCACACAGACACTACCTTCTTGTGGTGGTGGTGTGCGGGACAGCACATCAGGAACCACATTACAGCAACCCTTCTTATAGTGAACCCGGAAGGAGAAAGCCTGCCGTCGCAGAGTCCATCTGGTTAGACGGGATGATGCTTTGGGACAGTTGAATGCCCAGGCAAGAGCACTGTGGTCTGTAAATACATCAAAGGTTTCCCCTTCCAGGTAATGACGCCACTTGTCCACCGCCCACACAACAGCAAGGCATTCCTTCTCCGAGGTGGAATACCTTAAGTCAGCACCCTGGAGAGCCTGTGAAGCAAAGGCGATTGCTCTTTCGTCTCCGTCAATAGTCTGCATCAGGACTGATCCCAGACCCACATTACTAGCATCACAGTGAACCTGAAACCCAAGGTGTGGCCTCGGCTGAGCCAGCACAGGTGGAGACTGCAACAACTCCTTAAGTTGTTCAAAGGCTGTCTGACAGTGCGCGGACCAATTCCATGACACGCCTTTTTTCTTAAGGTTATTGAGTGGGGCCACAGTGTCAGCCAGCCTAGGTATGAACTTGTGATACCAGCCCACTAACCCCAGGAACCTCTGGAGACTTTTCAAATCCGTGGGTGCTGGGTAGTCCGCGATGGCGCCAACCTTTGCGGGGTCCACTTCCACTCCTTTACCGGACACTACATGCCCTAGGGAGATGAGTTGAGTCTGGAGAAGATGGCATTTTTTCACATTGAGGGTCAGATGGGCCTGATCGAATTTTTTAAACACTGCGTCGAGGTCACGCAAGTGTTGCTCTTGTGTTTGTGAAAAGACAATAATATCCTCTATGTAGACAAAGCAGATCTTGCCCTTCAGCTCCCCCAGGACTCTTTCCATCAACCTCTGGAAGGTGGCGCCAGCGTTCCGCAAACCGAATGGCATGACCTTGACCTGGAATAGGCCCAGATGGGTGATCATGGTGGTCTTGTGTCTGCTCTCCACATCCATCGCCACCTGCCAATATCCACTCCGGAGATCCAGGGAGCTGAAATACTGGGCCCCCTGCAAGGACTCCAAAATTTCATGCACCAGAGGCACGGGATAGGCATAGTGGTGTGTTTTAGCGTTAACTCCCCTGTAGTCCACACAGAAACGGGGTGTCCCATCCTTCCTCAGGGTTAACACTACTGGGGAGGCCCACGCAGAAGAGGATGGTTCGATGACACCATTGCTTAGCATTTTCTCCACTTGTTCCTCAATAACCGCCTGCTTTTGTGGTGACACTCGGTAGGCTCTCCTTCGCACAGGTAGCTCATCTGCAGTCCAAATCTGATGCTTTGTGATATCAGTGGCACCTGTGGTCTCTGTCCAAACCGTAGGCCACTTCTTTAGTAGAGGCCTGACCACCTCAGGTTGTGCCTCCAAAAGTGGAATGGCAGGCTGGTTGCCATCGGAGTCTTCCATTTCTGCCATGTAAAAGTTGACTGCAGGGTCTGCATGACCCCACTTTAGTGCATCACGAGTCTTTGGTAAGAACTTATACTCTTTTCCCCCTGGCATGACATATCGTCTCAGGTGTGGCTTTAACACAATTTGGCTTGCACACATGAAGTCCAGACCGAGCAGTAAAGGCATGCAGAGCTGGTCATCCGCGAGCACATGTATGCTGTGTATGCAAAAGTGTAATACCGCCAGTTGCTGTCTGACTTCTGTTGCTCTTGGTGTTATGATGATAAAAATCTACTCTGAGTGGGCTGAAGTGCATTTCCACACAGTGTCCCTTTAAACTACATAAACCATATGTAGAACTGCTCATCAACCTGACACATTTCTGGTCCAAGCTATCTGACCATGGGTATCAGTAAGCTGTAGGGAAGATTTGAGACCCAAAAAGTGTATAAGACATATTGTAGTGTCAGATAAACAGTTGTTCTTTAAATAAGATAAGACGCTGTAAGCATCTATTCCAGTGGTGGGCCGTCAGGGCCAGCTAAGCCTTCTCTGCTGGTCCAAACAGAATCACAAAGTTATAGCTATTTTATAATTTTTTTCCCATTATCTTATGTTCTCATTGCACAGCTCCTGTCTTCCTCTGTTGCTCTGCTTCCAGCACAACTTGATTTAAGGAGAGCTCTTATCCAATCAGATTCAGCCCCTATGTCTCTATGTAAGGAGAGAGGCCCGATGCCCGCTAGGTAGGCTTTGCAGTTTAAGTAAATGGGGACGATATTGTTGATTGTCATAGTCTTCAACCAATCAGATCTTTAGTTTGACATGTTGGGCGTATTCTTTGACGTGCCGATGCTACCCAGGTAGCCGCATAACTACGTCTGCATTAACGTGCGCCGTGATTGGTCAGTGGGCCAATGCGTGACCAATGTGAAATTTAAGGAAGCTGGCAGAAGTTAGTTTGAGTAGTAAGAGTTAAAATGGAAAGATATGGAAGAAATTACAACATTTTTAGGGTTTTACTTGGTGTAGTTTATTTATTTTTATGAACTGTGTTCCTGGCTGACAGCGTCGCACATTTTATGGCTGGGAATGTGCTTCATTTTAACTGAGCGTCTTGGTGTTTGGAGCTATGCTACGCTAACCTGAGGACGCCATAGCACGGTAGGACACTACGGTGCTTTTGAAAACTTTTGGAGAAACCCAAGTGTATCTACACATCAACGAACACGTTCGAAGGGAAACGGAGCTCCACAACCGCGGTCTGCGACCGGTTGCAGTCGATTTGTCCATGAATCGAGAAGGACTTCTTACTGGAACTGAAACGATGTACAGGGATTAAACTCTTTGTCAACAAAGAAAGGAGGATGGAGTTTGTCTTTAAGTGAACAGCATTCGGTAAGTAACAAACTGCGTTTGTTTGTTTACATCTGCAGTAATGTTACTACTGTTCATTTGTCTATCGTGTCGTTTTTATGAATAATATTTGAAGGCTCGTGCTCTTGTGTGGTGGAATGCGTGGATCCGCTGCAGGTCTGCTGGATTGATGTGTCATGCTTTGTTGTCATATGAATATATGTGACTGGTTCTTATGACATTATGGTTGTCATTGTGTTAATTACGTTGATTTGACTATGCATTGTCCGTTAATGACGCAGTGTCCCGTCATGCACGTATTCATGTATCTGCACTGTAGCTGTTCAACTGTAGTAGGACAGCACAGAAGGCCCAGGTATAAAATGCACGGACCCCCACTGATCTATTCTGATTTGTAGACAAAGGTTCAAACTGTTGGTTTTTCCAGGGATCTATCCACCTTGAGGAGAGCCAGGCCAGTATCCCTCGAAAATGTGCTCATATTGGACATTGAATGTTGAAGTGAGGAAGCCGGCTTGGTGGATGCATGTGTGACGCACATAGTTCACATCCCTTTGCAGACAAACAAATGTTAAATTTCTTAACCAAACCCACAATCCAAAAGCCTTATCGTAAACAAGTGTTTCCCAAACTAAAGGATAATTACATTTTACTTCTACTTCTGTCTCCAGTCTCCACAGTATTTTGTGAGTCTATGTTGGGTGGAGGTCAGACCCTCTGAGGGGATCCGGCGGCACTTTCTCCTGGAGAAATATCGTACATTTGAAAATGAAATCAGTCTGGTGCACTTTGAAAGCGAAACTAAGCTGCTAGATCAATGAAGAACTTGCGCCTGTGAACAATTTTGTGCTCTTGCAGTTTTAGAATGTAAGTACATTCAGGGTACTCAAGTACTGTACTTAATTACAATTTTGAGGTTTTTGTTCTTTACTTGAGTAGGCTCATTAAAGTGATGAACACATTAATGCATAAATAATTATAATCCAATGATATAGGCCCAACCTAAATATATTATTTAAGAAGGGCCATTCTGCATTATGAATATGCTTTTACTTTTGGTATATTAAGTATGTTTTGATACCAATACTTTTGAACTTTTACTAAAGCAACATTTTGATTGCAGTACTTTTACTTGAAACAGAGTATTTTTACATTCTGTTCTAGTAAATAATCAAATTATGAACACATTGATTGTCCATCCGGGTCAACAGTCGCTCCGGGAACAGGCGGCTTGGTTTTTCCCCTCATCCTGTAATTGCAATGTAACAGATTAAGTGGAAATAATTTTTCTGCAGTAGCATCTCAAACAGCCTTTTCTGGCCTTCTCTCCTCCGGGCCTGTTCTTGAAGTCCGAACAATTTCAAACAAGGAAGGAAGTGTGCCAAACTGTGTCCTTGACCATGTTCTTTAAAACAAAGGACACAAGAATGAAGTCTAACTTCTGAGATGTAGCCCCTATGATATGCTCTCAAATGGTTTGACGGCAGCGCGGACCGTCTGCTGCCATCATTCTCAGAATCAGAATCAGAACCATTTATTGCCAAGGAAGTTTGCACCTACAAGGAATTTGTCGTGGCAGTTGGTGCGGAACATTTAACAATAAACAATAACATCAAACTATTAGCAATCAACACAGTGCGAGAAATAGAAACATATGAAAATGTACAATAAAATATAAAATATAAAATAAAGTGCACAACAAAACAGATAACAGGACTGTAAAACAAGTGAAGTGTAAGTGAAATGTTAAAAGTGACGAGAGTGTTTAAATAAAGAAACAGGGATGTGCAGGGGAGAGCCCAGAAGGAAATGTCCTGGGGATGACAGAGTCAGCTTTGTTAATGAGCCCGACTGCGGACGGGAAGAAACTGTTTGTGTGGCGTGAGGTCTTGGTTCTGATGGACCGCAGCCTCCTGCCAGATGGAAGGGGCACAAACAGATCATGTCCAGGGTGAGAGGGGTCGGCTACAATCTTTCGTGCTCGCTTCAGGGTCCTTGAAGCGAACAGGTCCTGGAGGGACGGCAGATTGCAACCAATCACCCTCTCAGCAGAGCGAATGATGCGCTGCAGTCTGCCCTTGTCCTTGGCTGTGGCTGCAGCGTACCAGACCGTGATGGAGGAGCAGAGGATGGACTCAATGATGGCTGTGTAGAAATGCACCATCATTGTCTTTGGCAGGATGAATTTCTTCAGCTGCCTCAGGAAGTACATCCTCTGCTGAGCCTTATCAGTGATGGAGCTGATGTTCAGCTCCCACTTGAGGTCCTGGGATATGATGGAGCCCAGGAGGCGGAAGGACTCCACCGCGTCGACGGGGGAGTCACACAGGGTGATAGGGGCTGGTGGGGCTGCGTTCTTCCTGAAATCCACATCCATCTCCACTGTCTTTAGAGCGTTGAGCTCCAAGTTGTTCAGACCGCACCAGGTCACCAGATGGTCAGTCTCCCACCTGTAGGCGGACTCATCCTCACCAGAGATGAGTCCAATGAGGGTGGTGTCATCTGCGAACTTCAGGAGCTTGACGGACTGGTGACTGGAGGTGCAGCTGTTGGTGTACAGGGAGAAGAGCAGAGAGGAAAGAACGCAGCCTTGGGGGGAACCGGTGCTGATGGTCCTGGAGGCTGAGACGTGCTTTCCCAGCTTCACGTGCTGCTTCCTGTCAGACAGGAAGTCTGTGATCCACTTGCAGGTGGAGTCGGGCACCTGCAGCTGGGAGAGCTTGCTATGCAGCAGAGACGGGATGATGGTGTTGAAAGCAGAGCTGAAGTCCACAAACAGGATCCTGGCGTAGGTTCCTGGGGAGTCCAGATGCTGGAGGATGAAGTGAAGGGCCATGTTGACTGCATCATCTACAGATCTGTTGGCTCTGTAGGCGAACTGCAGGGGGTCCAGGAGTGGGTCGGTGAGGGTTTTTAGGTGGGACAGGACAAGGCGCTCAAAAGACTTCATGACCACAGAGGTCAGGGCGACGGGCCTGTAGTCATTGAGTCCTGTGATCCTTGGTTTTTTAGGGACAGGGATGATGGTGGAGGCCTTGAAGCAGGCTGGTACATGGCATGTCTCCAGGGAGGTGTTAAAGATGTCTGTGAACACCGGAGACAGCTGATCAGCACAATGCTTCAGGGTGGAGGGGGAGACCAAGTCTGGGCCGGCTGCTTTGCGGGGGTTCTGTTTTTTAAAAAGCCTGTTGACGTCACTCTCCAGAATAGAGAGAGTCGTCACTGGGGAGGGGGGTGGGGGGGCGCTGGGATGGGTGATACAGAGGCATGGGCCCCTGCTGAGCTGGGGGAGGGGGGGCTGGTGGTCTGGGGCTGGTTGATGGGGCTGTGGGGGATGGAGTCAGGACTGTCCCATTGTCTTTCGAATCTGCAGTAGAACTCATTCAGCTCGTCTGCCAGGCGGAGGTCGTTCATGGAGTGGGGTTTTTTTGGCTTGTAGTTGGTAATCTGTCTGAGACCTCTCCAGACAGAAGCAGAGTCATTGGCTGAGAGCTGATGTTGCAGTTTCTCAGAGTACAGTCGTTTAGCATCTCTCACCGCCTTGCTAAACCTGTACTTTGACTCTTTGTACAAGTCCTTGTCCCCACTCCTAAAAGCCTGATCTTTCTGCAGCCTTAGCTTTCTGAGTTCTGCTGTGAACCCGGGTTTGTCATTGTTGTAACTCACCCTGGTGCTTGTTGGAACACAGCTGTCCTCACAGAAGCTGATATATGAAGTCACAGCCTCTGTGTACTCATCCAGACTGTTGGTAGCAGTCCTGAATACATCCCAGTCTGTACAGTCCAAACACACTCGAAGGTCCTCCATAGCTTTACTGGTCCACTTCTTGAATTTCCTCACCACAGGTTTGCAGAGCTTTAATTTCTGCCTGTAAGCAGGAATCAGATGGACCATGACGTGGTCAGAGAGTCCCAGTGCAGCACGAGGGACGGCGTGATAGGCCCTGCTGATTGTGGTGTAGCAGGGATCTAGAATGTTCTCCTCTCTGGTAGGGCATTTAATGAACTGTCTGTATTTGGGTAGTTCATGGCTGAGGTTTCCTTTGTTAAAGTCCCCAAGGACAATAACTAGAGAGTCCGGGTTGGTCCGCTCCACACACCGTATCTGATCGGCGAGTGTCCGCTGTACCTCCTGCACGTTACCCTGCGGCGGCATGTAAACACCGACCAGAATGAATGAAGCGAACTCGCGGGCGGAGTAAAATGGTTTACAGTTTATAATGAAGGATTCCAGATCAGGAGAACAGTGCTGTATAATCACTGTCACATCGTTGCACCAGCCACTGTTGGTGTAAAAACAGATTCCTCCACCCTTCGAATTGCCGGAGAGCTCCGTGTCGCGGTCCGCTCTGAACAGCTGGAAGCCAGCCAGCCAGCCAGCTGGAGCGCGGAGTCCGGTAATGGATCCACAGAGCCAGGTCTCAGTGAAGCACAAAACGGAGGATGTAGAAAAGTCTCTGTCTTTCCCCACCAGTAGCTGAAGTTCGTCCAGTTTGTTGCACAGTGAGCGGACGTTTGAGAGAAATATGCCCGGCAGCGGTGTGCGAAATCCACGTGTGCGAAGACGCACAAGCACGCCGGCCCGTTTCCCTCTCCTCCGTCGTCTCGCTGCATGGGCTAAGATGAGCGCACCTTTGACGAGAATGTCCAGTACTTCCACAGAAGTTAAAAGAAAAGTTGGAAGTAAGTCCGCTGGAGTTGTTCCCCTGATGTTTACGAGCTCATCTCTGGCGAAAGAGCTCCGGGTATCGCAGCAGAAAACAGTATTTACAACAAAAACAACACAAAACAATGAGCACCAACACACCAAAGCAGCCATAGACGGCGCCATCTTGAATGACAGAGGAGACAGACTGAACGATATTTTCAGAGAGAACACTGACTTGGCTTTCTGGTGTGGATGCCCAGTGAATACAATCGTGCAAGTGGTAAAAACCGTGCGATCTCCCCTTCACCTATGCCTCATTAGCCTGTCTGTTGCACCTGAGCCCCATATGGAATATACCTGCCACCCGTGGTCAACTTGAGGTAGGCTCCCAATATAAACAGACATAACTAATGGCTCCTACATGGAGCTGCTGTGAGGTTAAAAAACTGGCTCCATGTTTATCACAGTTAGAATTGACAGGCATTGTTTTCTTATATGTTTGCTTCTACACTGATGCTATTTATCCATATACTATCAAACCCCTACTGGCTTGTTAAAATTGAGCATTGAGGGCAAACTTCTGAAGGCAGCTCCTTAATGAGGACAGCTATAAAAGCACCCTGCGGACCACCAATGAACACACAAACCTGGCATCCACTTTAATTACTGATAAGTTGTGAGCCAGCTAAAGGCAGCGGATTTCCCTCCCCCAGAGCCCCTAATCTGTTTAAAGCCGACTGCTGATCCTAACTGCCGAGTCGGAGGATTCAATGGCAGGTGCCACAGTGAAGTCCCAGAACAGACGCTATCAGTCTTGCATCCCAATCTCCACATCTCCCAGGGACTGAAATACAAGTTCACCTCTATGTGTCCAACTTTCTGGCACACTCGATTATTAGGAAATCTGCTCGATCACACATGGTGCAAAATCAAAAGAGGTGCCAAGGAATAATCATAGTCAGGCACAGAGCTTATGTGTTCTGCGTCCCTTTTAATGTGGAGGCAATGTGACGCTTTCCACAGACTATTTACAGACACAAAGAAATATTTAGGCGTAATATTTAATAATTATGTATTTTATTAACTGCATATACAATTTCCATCCATTTGGATTACATAGTTTTAACACAAAAAAATGAATAAACTTTATGTGATGTATATTTGCTAGTCAAACAAAATTGAAACAAGAATGACTATTACGATTAGTATATAAAAATATTAATATTCCAATAAACAGGTTTATGCATTTACCATAAATAAATCAAATTTGCTTTAAATTCATAACCAGGTGTATGTATTCAGTATTAATACAAATTATTTGTTTGATATTCATAATAATCAGGTTTATGCAATAAACTCAATTTACTTAAAACACATACAATTAATATACTTTTTATTAATAAACCCAATGCATTTTAAAATTTATATCTACATATGTCAAATAAAAAAAAAAATTCCATTCACCCCACACTTACGACAATACAAAACTACAACGATGTATGAAACATAAAAAAATAACAGTCAGACAACCATGTTTGACAGCAATACAGCATCACACTACAACACTACTACACCACTTCCGCTCAACAGCAGCTAGCAGACACAGAGCCAGTGCTCATACAAGCATGTTGATATATAGGCCTATATTTATACTTATACTTATATCTATACATAGTCATAAATGTTGTAAATGCCTACCTCTGTTCTGCTTTGTTGTCCTTGTTTTATTTGTAATTTCTGTGTATGTACGTTGAGAGCAACGTGAAAACCGGAGTCAAATTCCTTGTATGCATTTGCCAACAAAGCAGATTCTGATTGTGTTGCGTGCAAAGAAACAAATCATAAAGAAAATGCCCTCATAGGGGTTATTTCAAATGTACTTGTTTTGCCACAATAGACGTCTTTCATTTAATAAATGCCAGAACAATTTAAGGTAACGGATCCAAAACATCACGAGGCTCAGGTGAGCAGCTGTGCCCCTTTGGCCTTAACACTTTCTGCTTGATGTAAGTCACCCTTTTGATGCAAGTTTTCCTGAGGGAAATATCAGTTTATCAGCTCAATTACTCAATCAGTGGAACATCTTAATTTTCAGTGCTTGCACTTTTGGTGAAAGCTTGGTAGAGTCCAGTTCCATCAGGATTTTCTAAAACACTTCGAATGTACACTTGAGGTCATTGGGGTAGCAGGAATCAGTCCAAAATGTATCACACATCCAATGAATGTCCATCATTTTCTGTACAATCCCCGACACAGCCTCTGTAGTTTGGCTGTCCTGAAGGATAAAGAGAGAAAACAATGAGCTGTGTCCCCATGCTGGTCACATTGTGATATTAAACATTCTTAAGGTACACTGTTTTTCAAACTGACACTTCAGATATATATATATATATATCAGTGGTGGGCCGTCAGGGCCTGCAAGGCCTTCTCTGCTGGCCTAAACAGAATCACAAAGTTATAGTTATTTTATAATTTAATTATTTTCTCTTCTCACTGCTGCATAATTTGCCTAAAACGCCTATCAACCGCGTACCCAAAGTAAACTGACAGCTCTTATTGAACCATTGGGAGTACATGTATGGTTTTTGTCTTTATTGAAAGGTAACACTCTGAAGTTTCTTCACAATCAGTCAGAATCACTGTAAGCGCTATTAGCATTGAGCTAATGCGTTTTCAGCACAGTGAAAGAGAAGCATTTTATTTCCGCCTAGATTTGTTTTGGCAGCAGTTATCTATGGCTGGCACTTACAGGCTTGAAAAGACTGCTTCGACAGCCAACAGTCATGACACCTAGTATAAGTTAAAATTTGATAACAATGCGACAGAAAATTAACATTTCACACACGGTTTACTAAGAGTGTGGCCGCGTAAAAATGCATTTGGAGGCTGGCGTCACCACATCAAAATCCATATACTACATGTCCAAAATTCTAACTACAGTTTATTTATGTCAATGTATGGTTAACTATATCATATTTAACCATTATCAACTTTCACAGATTCTTGAAAATTCTCACGAACCAGACTTTAGTCTTCATACTCTGTCCCAGGAACTTGACTCATGGTTTCCAGTTCAGGTTAGAAAACTTTCCCAGCATTCAATCTGATAAATCTGTAATTTCATTGGCTATATTTGAGCCTGAGTTTGAACAGGATCTGTTGCGATTGGCTCGAGCTATACCCAAAGAAGTGAGGCGGGCATTGTCTTTCAAAGCGGACTCTCGTTGGCTGTTCCAGACTGTGGCCGGGCTATAGAAGCTTGGGTCAAATGAGGTGTCAATCTAACCGGCAGAATGCAGGCTCAATTTTGCGATGAAAATCTCCGCTCTGTTTACACGGAACGTGAAGTTATGCCCGAAATATGATCGCGAGTTATCATATCTGCTGGCTAATTTGAAATGATGCAACAGCCCCCCGTGGGTCTTTATGGACGTACTAATGTGTTTTGGACTAAATCTTTTACTGGATTCGATCGAGTGGACCCTTAGCCACCTAGCAAGACCGTTTCTGCTGGACTAGCATGCACAAGGGGGACGTTATGGATCATAATCGGTGAGTCACGGCGATATTTTATCGGCTATTTTTGGAGTGCTTATTTGACAGAGACTTAACTGTACCTGCTGTTGTTATTGTATCTTGAAATGGTTTGCATAAATCGAATTACAAGAACCGTAGCTTTCTAATGAGATATCACATTAATACTCATCGTTACAGGGCAGTTGTATGCATAACACAAATATGCAGTTATCACGTTTTAAATACACTACATGTATTAGAATTTATAAAAATATGTTTCCCATTATCTTATTTTCTCATTGCACAGCTACTGTCTTCCTCAGTTGCTCTGCTTCCAGTGCAGCTTGTTTTAAGTAGAGCTTTTATCCAATCAGATCTCACCTCTGTGTCTCTAGGTAAGAAGAGAGACCCGAGGCCTGCAGACTCACAGGTGAATCCATGTGCACTTTAAGTGAATGGGGACGATATTGTTGATTGTCATAGTGTTCAACCAGTCAGATCTTTAGTTTGACATGTTGGGTGTATTCTTTGACGTGACAGAGCCTGCTAGCTGGCCTAGAAGTACGTCAGCATTAACGCAACTGGCTCAGCATTAGCGTGAGCCAGCGTGACTGTTTTGAAGCTGAAGCAGCTTGCAGAAGTTAGTATTAGTAGTAACAGTTCAAGTTGAAAGATATGTAAGAAGTTATGACATTGACATGACATTTTTAGAGTTTTGCATGGTGTAGATCCTTTTTTTTTTTTTTTTACCTAGCTTTGGTTTTTTAACAACAAACGGATTTCTGGAGGACATTTAAGGAAAAGCTGGACATCGTATCAAAGGGTCGGCCAACCCCACAGCTAGCAGCCCTGACCCAGCCAGGAAAAGGATTTGTACGAATGGCATTTCAGCATCGGAGAAGCGTTGCACATTTTATGGCTGGGAATGCGTTTTATTTGCAACTGAGCGTCTTGGTGTTTGGAGCTGTTTGGAGCTACACTACGCTAACCAGCAAAACGACACGACACTACACTTACAAGCTACGGTGCTTTTGAAAACTTTTGGAGAGTCCCGAGTGGATCTACAGCTCAACGAATACGTTCGCAGGAGGACCTCTGACTGGAACTGAACCGTACCGTCATATTTTCATGGATTGATTTGTTGCTTTGTTGTCATATAAATATATGTGACTGGTTCTTGTGAGTTTGTTCTTGTCATTGTGTTAATTACATTGATTCTGACTTGTCTATTAATGATGAAGCATCCCGTCATCGCGGGGTTAGGGTCGGACGTTTGCTTCTCTGTTTGGGGTTTTCTTTTACAAAGCAAGAATGATGGTCTGGAGAAATGGGGATTGTGTGGCAATGGCTTTAGTCCTGTTTGAATCAGTAGAGAACAGCTAAACGCTGCGGGGAGAGTTTGTAGCGTGTGTGCTGCTGTTGTTTTCCTGCTAAGCTAGTTTAGCGTCACGTGTAGAATGTTTTTCTTCCAGGGTCGGAGTGTCAGACACTTGTCTGTTACTTCATGTGGGTTGCCAGTTTGAGCGCAGTCCACCGAAAACATTATATTTCCCACAATTTAAGCTTCTGCATTTTCCAAAGTATTCCAAGTAGTATTATTCAAACGTATTGTTCGGTTCCTAAGCCTCGTACCGAACGGTTTAATACAAATACGTGATTCACACCCCTAGAAACAAATAATAAGCGTAGCTGTGGCGTCATAATGAGGTTATTAGGAGGTTCAACTGTAGTAGGAGAGCACTGAAGGCCCAGGTATACAATGCACGGCCTGCCACTGATATATATAAATATATATCTATATATAAATCATGGAAAATTTTTCAAAACTTCACAAAAATAACCCAGGAAGATCATAAATCACTTATCAGTTCATAAAAATGGCCAGCCAGTCAGTCCTTATGCATAAGCTGGACAGTTTTCATAAAATGACCTCAACTGACCATCGATGACTAAGTTTGCCTCATAAGTAGGAGGCTACCTTTGTAAGCTTAGGCCCTGTCCACACTACTCCGTTTCTCCTTGGATGCAGATTTGTCAAATAGAAACGATCTCCGTCCACACGGGAGATTCAGCATCATTCTCGAGTTGCTCTGCATCCACACGGCAGCCTTCGAAGGCGGACAGCACGTGACCAATAACGTACACTGGGCATGTGCGTGATGGTGTAAACAGGAAGTGGATTGCTTGCTTAGTTAAAAAAAAATAAAAATACGACAGAGTAATAAAGTAGTCTTTAATAATGAAAGGTTGTATTTGATACTTAAGATCTTCCTCTAAAATCTCCCTCTATAAACTCAAACAGACAGTTCGTGGAAAGTTTTATTTTTCAGACGTAGTTACAGCGCTGCGGGTCTCTCGCTCTCTCTCCAAATTTACTTTAACATCAACACTTACACATAAACGTTTACTAGATTATGGGTCCATCAATGTGGTCTTTCACTCGTTTCCTCCGTGTTGTTGATGTCTGTTCTCACTAGTAGCTCTGAACATCATTTTAACATTACCGTCAATGGAGAAATGCTAACCGCGATTAGCATTTAATACAACACAAATGTTATACTAAACACGCGAATAGAATATATCTATGTACATCTTTTCATGCTTCATAAAGACATACTTACAGACTAAGGTCTCTCAAGGCTACCAAACGGAAGAAGTAAAACGTTAGTGCAGCGTGTCTTCTCATTAGAATCTAAAAACAACGAGCTGCTCCATAGGGCTGATGCCGGTCACGCCGCTAGCTAATCACTCCAATAACAGCTGCTTCCTCCACAGAAATGCAGACTTTTACTGCACAACAGCTGCTAGCTGCTGCTAGCTGTTGTGCTAGCAGCAACGCTTGCAATTAGTTATCCATGTTGAAATGAATCGCTGGTAGCCCAGTTTGTTTTCTTCCGGGTACGGGTCACATGATAGTGAGTGTGACGAATCAGGGACGGAGACGTCATGGTTGCCAAGAACCAATCCAGTACCGAACACGGGTGTGGGCGTAATTTTTTCTAAGCACATCCGTATCCGACAGTCCACACGCAAACGCAACCCCGGAGTTCTCAAATACCTCCAACCTCAACGGAGTTTTCAGATTCCTCCGTTTAGGGTGCTCCAAAACTCCGGCGTAGTGTGGCTGCTCAGTTAAACGTAGCAAATACGGAGTAAAAACGGAGTAGTGTGGACAGGGCCTAAGTCACTGATTTTAAATATCTTGGTGTGATACTATATCAAAATTTGACATTTAAGAAACATGTAAAAAAAATGGTTAAAACCATAAAATACAACCAAGCAAATTTTAGACACATCAGAAACTGTCTCTCTCCAAATGCAGCAAATATATTTATGCATGCCATGATCCTTTCACATATGTCCTACTGCATTACGTGTTGGGGGCAGGCTGGTGAAACAGCCATAAGACCTCTCGAGTCTTTATATAAGCAAACAATAAAAATTCTGGACAAAAGGCCGTTGCACTTTCACCATTGTAGGGTATTGGAGAAGCATAATCTACTGAGCTTTAACAATTTTAGATTGTTCTCAAATTTGTGCCTGTACAGAATTATTTTAATGGTACTCTTGTAGGGGACTAAAGGACCGAATTCACGGGTGCCCTTTAAGAGAAGGGGCGTAACCCTAGTGATGACAGGGGTTAAAGGGTAGAAGGAAGTGAGTGAGTAAGTGGAAATAAATAAACGGCCACAAGAGGTGCAGCCAAAAGGAATACTTGTTGCACTCGGTTGTTTCTACGCTCCTACACTCTTTTTAAAAGTCTTCATTTAGACCAAAATTATGTTCAGTATATACACTGACTGCAGTAGCTTATGCTTAAGATCAAGCCAAATATTTTACTACAGTAAAAGACACTGCAATAAAATGGGCTAAAAATATTTGTAATGATGGTAACTTAGGAAAATAGTTATGTCCAGTTACGTCCAGTTAGAAAGAGTAATATAACATTACAGTCATGGGATATTACTTACCAGTGGCAGCTGGCCAATAGAGGACCATGGGGCGTGGCCTCTCCTTGAGCCACAAAAAAAAAGAAATTATACAAATTGTCAATATTTGTGTTTTTGAAATATGGAATACACCCAGTAATATTTGTAAAATATGATATCTGCGCAGAATAAATGCTTTTCCTGCACGTTCTCTCCGCCTGTCTGCTCACTGGACCCTCTGCAATTTGCATACCAGCCTCATGTGGGGGTGGACGCCGCCATCATCTACCTGCTGCAATGAGCTCAGTCGCACCTGGATGGAACCGGTGGCTCTGTGAGAATCACTTTCTTTGATTTCTCCAGTGCATTCAACACCATCCAACCAGTGCTGCTGAGTGAGAAGCTGCGGGTGGTGGGGGTTGACGCGTCCACCGTCTCCTGGATCACTGACTACCTCTAAGGCAGTCCACAGTTTGTCCAACTGGGCCGTGTGCTGTCTGATGGGGTGGACAGTGATACTGGAGCCCCACAGGGAACTGTTCTGTCTCCCTTCCTGTTCACCTTGTACACCACTGACTTCCAGTACAACTCTGTGTCATGCCATCTGCAGAAGTTCTCTGATGACTCTGCAGTGGTCGGGTGTATAAGGGACGGACGGGAGGAGGAGTACAGGGCAGTAGTGGATGACTTTGTGGAGTGGGCCGGTAGAAATCACCTGCTTCTGAACGTGGCCAAGACCAGAGAGATGGTGGTCGACTTCAGGAGGAAGACTACGGCTCCACAACCGCTGAGAGTTCTGGGAGAGGATGCGGACATGGTGGAGGAGTACAAGTTCCTGGGTGTCTCCATCGACAGCAGACTGAACTGGAAGACCAACATCAATGCTGTGTACAAGAAGGGGAGGAGTCGACTCTTTTTCTTGAGGAAACTTCGATCCTTCAACGTGTGCAGCAAGATGTTGGAGATGTTCTACCAGTCTGTTGTGGCCAGTGCACTGTACTTCTCTGTAGTCTGCTGGGGGAGCAGCATTGGAGCCGGAGACACCAACAGACTTAACAAACTAGTTAAGAAGGCCGGCTCCATCATTGGCTGCAAACAAGACTATCTGGAACAGGTGGTGGAGAGGAGGACACTGAAGAAACTATTATCCATATTGGATAACCCGGACCACCCTCTCCACCACCTACTGCAGGGACAGAGGAGCACTTTCTCCAACAGACTCATCCAGCTCCGCTGTCACAAGGACAGATACAAGAAAACATTCCTGCCCTCTGCCATTAGACTGTATAATAAATCACCTCTGGCCAGATCATCATCCTTCAAATGACTACAACAACGCTACACGGTTGTTGCTTGTTGTTGGTGATCCTTGCACTACTGTCCAGTTTGTTTCTTTTACCTAGTTGTTAATTCTATTACTTCAAATTCAATATCTGCTCTGTTATTTTATTGTACTGTATATATTGTGCATTTCCATATTTTATATTTTATTTTACTCTGTAAATTGCTGCTGCTACAAACTAATTTCCCCCTGGGGATGAATACACTTTATATCTATATCTATCTATCTGTCTAAAGATATAAATGAGTGACATACAATTTAGCCAATCAGCGTCCTCAAATAGATTCAGCTTGGGACCAACAGTTATACTTTACAGGAACAGTGTTCCTTAATTTCATTGACGTCTGTACATTGCCAAGATACAGTATGTGGTGGTTCACTTTTACACTGGGCTCTGTGGGTTTTAGCTTGTTTCTTTTTCTTTTTAACCTGTTTACACTTCTGAGTCAGTTGTCATAGCATATTGTAAACCTTTTTGTCTATCAAATTAGATAATATTTATTTAGGGAGTGCTGTTAGTGAGAGTGTGGGTTCCATGGTAGCTCTGAGAGCTTGATGGAGCAGCATCTGGGGAAGGGGCTAGGCGCAGGGTCAAACGTGTTTGTGCATGTTGCTGTACAGTAGATCCAGAATTTGGATGATGAGCATTTCCTTGTCGTCTTTTTCCAATCATCTTCAGCACTTTTATGTGGTGAATGTTTCCAGCATTTGTTTGCTGCTCTTGGTTTTGTTTAGTGCGTTGATCGAACACTGACTGATTTCAAAACTGCTGTAAGGATTGGAACTGTCGGTATAAGACCTCAATGAGGAACATTTCAAAATCAAGTGTGTAAAGCTTCAAAGGAAAAATGTGGTTTATTACAACATGGGTTTTATTTTCTTAGCTCTTTCTAATTGTACTACGAAAACGAAACCCAAGTTGTGATAAACTACAGTTTAATTGTAACTGTATGCGTCATTTGTGTCTGTAGATGAGTTTTAGAGTTGCTTAACGGTGTAAAGTCTGATATCTTTAGAACCTTTGGATAGAAAAAGCAGCAACAAGAGTTCAAAAAGACAGAAGTGGTGAAATACAGGTGATTGTGATACATTGTGGGGTCTTGATAATTGAACTTTTAACTTTATCTGTCTAGATTATTTACTTATTCTATAATCAATTGTGTCTGATACAGGGTCAGTGTTACAGGTACGGTATGGATTTTCTGACATTACTCAGTCGAGAAATCCAGCCCTCTATTCCTACATTAGCAATTACATTCCTATCTAATCAATCTATAGAGCACAATTAGGTCCAATGCCAATGCTCTGTCTATGAAGTAGTGTCCTTCACATAGCAAGACAGAATGTCAAGGTGAGGAGTTTTGCTGTTTTTTTTGTGCCTCAGTTGCTTTTTTTGTCTCCTTTAGTTGCTTACAGTTGGTTCAAAATGCTGTTCTCGCGTCCCTCCATTGGTTCTAGTAAAATTCAGAATGAACTATATGGTCCTAATAATTACATATATGGCTCTGCATGACCTTGCCCCCAAGTTATATTTCTGATTTCCTTGTTACTCTTTCTACCTCTCGACCACTCCATCTGGCTCCATCAGCCGCCATTTGAATTCCGTTGTTCCTAAAGAAGTGTTGTAACGTTAAAGATGGCCTCTTAGCGAGGTGAAGGGCATTACCACGGTTTTGCGCTTGACGGCTCATATTATCGCAGTCTTGGAGAGGGAGTAGTAAGTGGAGGGGTATTCAGTTAGTAACCAACCCACTAGATGCCACCAAATCCTGCATACTGGATCTCTAAGCTGCTTCTAAAAACATCTTTACAGGCAAGCCTTTTTATGGATCCCATCACATATATGTCACATGTTTTTGTTTGTTGTAGTTTGGGCTGTCTCTCATTGTTCTGTGTTTATTGTAATCTATTTTTACCTAATCCATTTATATGTTTCGTGTGTGTGTGTGAATCATTTTGAAGCTTTTCTTCCTTTCCATTCATGGTGCAACGTATCATAAAACTTAATATAAAACGGTTTGGATCGTATCGCGGATCAGAGTCACAGATCGGATCAAAAATCAGATCAGCACAAAAGAAAAAAGGGAGAAAATACAGATACAGATCACTTTGTTGTTTGATTACAGAAGCCGGTCTACACGGCTCCATCCGTCCCAAAAATCATTTCAACCGCTCAGAAGTCAGTGTGAACCATCAAAAATTCTAAATGTTATCCTTTTGCTTTGTTATAGTGATCTATAGTGGGGTTTTTCTTCATTAAAACACAATTTAAATGATAAGTAAATAAAATATTGTATTTTTATGGATTAAAACAATTCTTGTCGTTAGTAGTTTTGATGATGTATTATACTCTGTTTAGAACTAGTGTAAACAGGTCATAATTCATCTCTAATATCTATTTATGTTGCTGTGAAAACATCTCCTTGAAACACCGGGAGCCGTATGGATCACAGATCGACAGGGGTCCGTTATACCAATCTATCCCTCATACCCCTACCACCATTCAAGTGGCCAAACCCTAACTGCACCTTAAACTTGATTTCATTTCCAAAACCAGGTTGTTTTTTTTACCTATCATTAGCATACCTCATTTTCTTTGCACATATATTGTAAAGCCTTTTCAAGTGTGGGAAGAATTGTTGCATTTTTGTAGAATCATCCAATAAACATGTTATATAGATAGCAGAAATCTCAGGGTGACAGAACCCCCAACTTAACACAGAGGACACCGCTGAAGACAAAATGAAATTTTGTATGTTACCAACTGAGTGAATGGGCATTATCAGTGGTTATCAATACCATTCTGATGCTTCAGAAGGGCCAAACTGCACCGACCACGTTGAAGAGTGGAAACAAAACTTAACATTGTGAATTGAAACAAAGAAACTTTAGGTTTAGGCAACAACACCACTTGGTTCGGTTTAGGAAAAGATCATGGTTTGGGTCAAAATAACTAAGTTTGTTACCTAGCTTACATATGTGGCATTAGTTAAGTATGTAAGTTACATAACAAAAGTATGGTCAAAATATGGTTTTACACTGGACCCAAACAGCGACCTCCTGGGTGAAAACCCTGTTTTATTTGAACCATTCATCCCCCCCTGACCTTCTGCCAACTAGTGGCTGCTCAAATCAAAATGGACTTTTAGTCCTGTACATGTAATAAGGTATTTTAACCATCCACAACTTTTCTGTAATTCAGTGCATTGGCCTACTACACACTGGAGCCTGATGTTAGCCGCTTCAAACAGCTGACAGGTGTAGTGACATGTCACCAGACTTCAACTAGTCATTACTTACATTATTACAGCAAGAAACACAGAAAGAACCCACACATACCAGCATTCAATTGATAAAATTTACTGTGTTGTTTAATTCATATGGACATCTCCAACCCCCCCCCAACCAACCAATAAAGAAAATTTCAATGTATACTTTTAATATATTTAGTCAGTTTACAGCTTCTGTACAGGATTGCTGATTTCAAGAAATTCACAACTAGGGCAGCAACATCATTTTCTTTGTTAGAGGAACCAAGAACAAGCATAAATGGAGTGAACAATAGGACTTAGCAGGTAAGGGGTGAACACACAGCTCATGAGGGGGTATGTACAGAAGCAGCGCAATTGGGATATTCTATGTACAATACAAACCATTCATACAAATTAGGCTCTAAGATATAGAATTTAATACATTACATTTGATATATTAAGTGACAATGAGCAAGCCCCATCCCCAAAAACGACCCGCTGATCAATCAGTCAGAGTAACCAGACATGCAATCAGCTGAGAATGAGCCAATCACCCGACAAACTCAACATCTAGCTGTACTAGCAGGAACACTGGCAACAGCTGAAGATTGACAGTGCTACAGTCTGAGCGCATTAACGTATTTTCTCTTCTAGCTTGAGGGGGAAGCCTGCTCAGATCTAGCTCACCCCTATATAGGTAAGACCACCTTACATCGCTAAAAGCATCATCATATGCACATTAATATCTTCACTGTCCTCCTCAGCTGCCTTGCAGGTTTATTAAAAAGGAGTTTTTTTAATTTTTTAAATTCTTTTCAGATGAGGAATTCATTTTGTTTTCCAGTTATGCAGGATAAACTGCAGAGCATAAATAGCACAGCAGGGGTGAACAGTCCATATGTTGTTGTCCAGGGTTATATGCTAAAAGAGGAAAGCAAAGTTGTAAACATCAAGTTTGAAAAGAAGTGTGAACTAAAAATATAGCAAACATCAAAGGGCAGAGTTTAAAAGTGATCCCAAGAGGACCAGAAAGCCCTGCTATTCACACAACAGTGACAAAACATAATTCAGGAACAAAATTCTAACTGCTAATTATCATCGTAATCACAAGAGTTTTTCAGGTAATTTTAAGCACTTCACAGTCTTACATACCACTTTTTTACTTCAAAGTTACTGCTCTCTCTGCAAAATTCAGAACATTAAATTGGGGAATCAATTGGGATGGCTGACTCTGTGGTATGAAAATGGTTAGGGACAGTACGGCTAACATACACATTTCTCTGGGAAGCCCCAGTCTGTGCTCCACTCGTCCACTTTTCTGTGTATGATACCATAATATGGGAACATCAGCCGGAAGGGAAGTAGGGAGTGTCACTGTGGTAGTTATAGTCTGGGCAAACTTTCTGCACCAGTTTGTAGTCGGTGCTGTAGAAGGAAATGAAGATGCAGATGACTTTGAAAGGTTTGGAGCAGAGCCAGGAGACGTGGCTCTGGGTCTGCTCCTGGTAGCAGGTCTTGGACGGGTCGAAGTTGCAGAGCGTGTTCTTGGCACCCTTCTCCACCTTCTCGTACTCTATGCGGCAGTTGAAGGACTTTGAGTCCTTTGCGTCGATGACGGACTGCTGAGCCGCCATGTCGAACTCCACTATCTTGGTTGGAGGTACCAAGCTGACGGACACGTTGCCCTGGCCTGTAGAGTTGTGGCGGAAGTAGACACTGAAGGTGCCGTTGCCGTGATCCACGATCTTACCGGTGATCAGCAGGTTGAGTTTGACCGTCTTGATGTTAGAGTGGAAGTCCCCCCAGCCGAACATCTTCTTGAACTTCCCCGTCTTAACCATTGGCCGCCGTTTAGCACGTGGCCGTGAGTCCTGCAAGTCTGTGGTGTTCCTCAGCCAGTCCCACAGGTCCTGCTCAGAGTAGGGCTCTGGAGTATCATAGCGAAGGTCCAAGGCTGTGCTGTTCTCTTTGCCATGTAGAGTCTGTGACAGCAGCCTACTGATGGACATGTCCTTACTGCTTCCTGTCCATATATGCTTTAGTGTGGATTTGGGGCTTCCTGACTTGACAATGTCCGACTTTGAGGCGTGGCCACTTTTAACCTGGGAAAGAGAGAAAAAACATCTGGTTGGCCACATATCTCTTTGACTCTAGTTTTCTGGAATTGTAATTTAGTATTTAATATAGGTGAAATAAAGATATTTTTCAGTTCTAATTGATCAATTTCAATACATTGCTAGTGTAACCTGTAATTTCAGGGCAGCAGAACATGACAAATGAAAAGACAATTAAAGAAATATGGAGAGTAAAACTGTTCAAAATCATTTAATGATGAATACAAATGTAGCTCTTATTTTCTCACCATGAAATAATCAAGGAAATAATTAGGGAAAATGCATTGCATCACTCTTAAATGCCTTTTGCTGGCACATTACTGTTATTAAGTTACTTTCTCCAACTGTGCATGAGTGGAAAAGCATAAAAAGTGTCCATTATGTCGTGTGCATTCATGTGCTTCCTTGTTTGGGATTTAGTTGAGTACAACACACAACCAAGACTCCAACATTTCTCCGTAGTGCCACCGGCGAACAAACACTCCACAGAGTAACCTTTTGATTCTCATCATAGCTCCTCCGACCATCAATCTGAGTAAAAGTCTAATCAGATTCTATATTCTATAAGTGAAACACCTTTTAAAGGACACTTCTTAAATTTGTTAAACAAACCAATAACCAATTTCCTTACACCTCATATACCAAGCCGTTCCCAATGGGAACGGAGCTACGGAAGCTTGGACAGGACCACTTGGCGACACTTAGGTTTAGGCAACAAACATTGTGCGTATGTGACGTAACTTAAGGACTTTACGTTAAGTACTTGCGTAACTTAAACTAATTGCACACGGGACACAAACAGCAGGTGGAACTCCTGGGTTTGTTTGATCCATCCACCTCGTTCCTACACCCTACACGGACTTTGTCACTCTTTACATTACTTTGCGCACGTTGTTCTGAGCATGTCGGTTTGCATCGAAGTTACTCAAAAGCCCTGTGCATCTCATACAGCCGCTTAAGTGTGCCGTGTGCGTTGGTATCAGACACCAAGAGGCTTTACAAAGCGCCTGTATTTGACGCCCTGGGAATGAGACCGGACCAAATATACACACCCAATATCAAGTATCAAGTCCACACTGGTCATAGGTGAAGGCACTATAACAAAGGCTTACATGATGGTTTTCTGTTAAGTAATTCACAGTCCCAGGGCCACTAGCTTCACCTTCCACAATGTCTTGTGTATAATGTTGAATAATTCTGTGGAGTTTCAAGGAGGTGGGTGGGAAGGAGTTCTTAGTTCAAGGCCCTAGAAAGGTTTGAGCCGGCCCCGCCAATACAGGAACATACTTCTGTATCAGGTGAAAGGATGTGTCATGAGATATTACTTACCTATATCATCTATATCAATTCAGGAAATATTGACTTTTACATTCAAGCATTTCGTGTTCCACTAAATTGACCAATCAAATGATTCCATGGGGGGTTAGAGAGATCAATCTTTGCTGCGAGCTTCAATTTTTGAATGGTGACAGAAGACAGCTCCAAATTGGGAATTATAGTGAAGCAAGCTGCGTAAGAAAGAGAATACAGCAGACAAGGTAAAACATATTGTTCCCATATCCTCCCTCTGACGAATAGAGGGAGTATCCGCTGGATCACATAGATAAATAGAGTGGTTGTCAGGGGTTAAAGAGTGGACTATTAACTAAAGAGTGCTCCCTGAATTGAAGATTGATGAACTCGAGGGTTTTCACTATTTAGCGCCGATGAGCGGAATTAGGCTCATTCAGGCCCCGATGGACATATGTGACATTGATTGCCTGATTTCTACTGTAAAAAGTGACAGCAGATCCGTCTTGCTGAGGTTTTTACATTTTGTGGTTTGCCCCCAGGATCGATACTTGGAAAATAAGGTTTTGCTACCAATTAGTTTGAATTGAATTGCCTCTCAGCGCGTCTTTCAACAGCATAAGGGCATACAGAAAGCTTTACACATTGGGTTAATACACCGGGCCAAGATCATTTAAATCAAGATATGATTCTGAGAGGACTCTGAGTTTTAGATTAAAGCTGATGAATAATAAGTTTAATAATTTGATTTGAACAGTGATTATGTTGAACTACTTCTGCTCTTGGCCCAAATTGTAACTGTAATTTCTGCACATTAAAGAAGAATGTCTTTTTTGAAGAATTGTGTGTATTTTGTGTACGTCTCTTTTCTTTCTTGTTGGTCTGTTGGTAGGTCAGTCGACTGGTCCAACAAGCTGAAATATCTCTAAGATTATGCAATGTTTTCTTAGTGAAATGAATGGTTCCCTGTAGGTTATCATTCGACTTTTCTTCTACCGGTACCATGAGGTTAACATTTGTGGTTCAGAATGAAACATCTCAACAACTCATACATGGAATGCAAAAAAGTTGGCTCAGACATTCATGTTCCCAACAGAACAAATCCTACTGACTTTGATGATCCTCTTGACTATTCCTCTAATACAGGGGTCTTCAACGTTTTTCAGGCCAAGGACCCCCAAACTGATAGAGAGATGGAGCAGGGACCCCCGACTATATATATTGTATGAAATTGTGTTTTATACTAAACTGGGCCTAGTACCGTGTATACCTCTTTATTGTGCATTCAATACTAAGCTATTCAAATAATACACAGGTTCATATATTCATGTTTTTATTTTAAACATGTGCAAGGTACAGTGAGTAGGGTGGCCGTGCCACTGCCATTCATAAACACACCTTGTCAGCTGATACCAATGCCAACATCAACATTGTCTGTCAACAGCATGATGCACACATAATCATACACACAAGTTATTCAAATAGATGTTTTCATTTTAAACATAAATGTTGAAATGAAAAATGAGTGATGGCCTATTAGTGTCACTGCCATGCATAAACAGACCTGCTATCTTTCATACAACACTGAACTATTACAATAATGGACACATTCATGTTTAGAGAAAAATAACATTGTCTAATCAACCAAGAATTCCATGGACCCCCTGTTGAAGACCTCTGCTCTAATGCAACCATGAGGTTGACAGTTAAGATTTCTTTGGAGAAAATGTGCAAACTACTGGTTGATTGCAGTGAACTTTTGTACAAATCTCAAGGTAATGCATGAAAATGCATTCTGCCCTGCCGTTCGTTCACGTCAACGTAAAATATGCTTACCTGGCATAAAAAAACGAATTGCGTTGTGGTAACGCAATAACTGTCATCGATTAGATTAATATTAATAATTTGATTAATGATTTTAACAAATTTCCCCCTGGGGATGAATAAAGTATATATCTATCTATCTAATAACTGAAATATAATTACCGTTTTGGGATTTGTAACCTCTTACACTACTCGTTACTGGGGAAAGTAATAATATTACAGTAATTTGCGTTACTGACCAACATTGATGCTAACACACCAAACCAAGATGGTTAACATAGTAAACATTATTCCTGCTAAACATCAACATACTAGAAGTATCATTATGGACATGTTAGCATTTAGCCCAAAGTACCATTGAGCAGTTCACAGAAATGAATGCTGCATTACAGCAAGTTATCCATGCTATCAATCTCTTGTCTGGTTTTGGCTACCAATACTGGTTTTATGGGATTGATACAAAGAAAGGGACCTGAGTCATGGTATGGACACACTCTGCTTTTACATCTTACATCCAGACCTAATTGTGGACTGAGTAGACTGTTAAATATAACTAAGTCACCCCCTTGGAGAATGTGTTCTACATTAGACTTGAGGAATATCAAAAGGGAAGAAACAAACAGAAGCTGACTGAAGTTAACAGCCCACTCTGTGGAGCTGAAGAGGGTCTCAGGGGATCTATCTTTAGCCTCAAGGGTTAAACTCAGAGAGCACTTTGCTACGTGAGGCAGATACACTCAGCAATCATTTCCTATTCAAACAGGTGAGGTGGTCTTCTTATACTGAAGGTGGTGGGGGATGAGGATTACGTTGCAATGGATTTATGCTAATGTTCCTGTTTATGAAGAGGATCTGGTAAAGTCCCTTTTCTCACAGTGGATTCAATAGAATTGATTAAAAAACGAATATAAAAACAGAAGACAAAGCGCTTCAGATGCAGTTGCTTTGAGGGGAATAGTCATTTTCTTTTCCATCTTCCAGTTTAATCCTCACTGATCTACAGTCCTTGCACATGTAGTCAGCTGTAGAAAACAACATAAACACTCTGATACAAGCAGCATCAGACCTTATTTCATTTGATCTTAACCGGCAGTGGTAGATGATTTCAGATCCTGTACTCCAATCTTCTAGTTATTAAGTAAGTAGAAGTGGAGTAGAAGCTTGAAGGTGCATAACACCAGATTGGGAGCCTTTTGATTGCCTCTCAACATGGCGACGCCTGAGCTGGTGGCTCGTAGCTAACTGTGTCGACTGCACTAAGAGTACGAAATACGGCAAATGTGCTGACAGACATAACAGGGTTTACCTGAGGGGGAATCGAAGGGTGGGCGCTACACTTCAGCGAAAAAGCTGTCGGTGTTGAGGTTGTTATCACTATCCGTTCAGAGCGGCTGCCGTGAGTTAACTAGTTAGCCGCACTAACGTATATTGATGGACACGCACAGCCGGCCCGGCTTTAAGTAAAAGCAAGGAGAAGCACATTTAAGAACACACTCAGAGGGAGTGCCACTTTATTCTCTGCTCAGGTAAACATTACTCCACTTCATCTTTACATAGCAAATAGTTGTTTCCCACTATATTAATGATCTAAATGTCTTAAATTGCTCTTTTAACATAACATTTGTCCAGCACAAAACTACTCTCTAACCTCAGTTGTTATAACCAATGATAAAATAATCTGTGAGGGTATGGAGGCTATATACACCTGACAGGCTGTTGATTCAGACCAAGATGTGTATGCATACATTTTAATGGGTCTCAATTCCTGCCACCTGTCCTGTAAAATGCACCAATCAGCTGTCTTTGATTTATATATTACAATTGCTGTCCCCTTTGTTTAGATAAGATACAGGTGAGGCTATATTTATTCATTTAGTTGAAACAGCTCAGTTCCTTTTTGGACTAAGTTCTCAATAAAATATTATAAAATGGTATTTAATTCACACAGGATTATACAAAAGTGAGCTTTACCATGTGGTTGATTCAAATGACTTAATTTATTGATTTACCAGAAAACAGACAATAACAGACGGTACATGCAGATGAACGGCGCCCGGCCTCCCTCTGTGCCGCCTGTTGGCACACACCCGCCGGCAAAACGCTGTTTATGCGTCATCTGTTGACGTTCATCTGCATGTACTGCCAGCGCTGCAGTGACACAGAGCCGGCTGAAATCCAAAGGAAAAGGAAAAGTTGAATTCGACTAAATTAAGACCTCAGCCGTATTGTTTTCTAAATGAAAACTTTTTTTGCCCACTAATATCCAAATACACCTACGACAGCTACGACAATCCACAAACGGTGAAGTGCAGTTTTATATGACTGTGGCGAGCCAGTCGCCCGATGTACCAAAATCTCATTTGGACTATTTTGTGTAAACGCTCGAGTAAAGGATATGTCATCAATAATTTAAAACCCGTTTACAGAAGAGAAAAGACACAGATTTCATGTAAAACTACTCTGATACTCATTTTGACATATTTTGCACGTAACGAGATATAAAAATAAAATAAAAAATAAACTTTAAAAGTTTAAACTTTTTTCCTTTCACTCGGTCTTTAAGATATCAGTCGCTAATGGTTGATTTAGAATATCTGAGTGAAAGCAGTGGAATTGTGCAGTCTGGAGTCTTGTTGTTGAAGGGTTAGGGTTAGATTTATTTTCAGGAATATCATCAGAGAAATCCAGTTTGTAACACTGCAGATATATAAATATTGTAATACTTTCATCAGTGGGCCACACGCTTGATCAACTCTGTGTTACCTCATTCAGTGAGGTAGTGACTTAACAGACATTTATTTAAATGCAAATCTTCGAAATTGCCACTTTAAGCGTTTCAAAGTCAATTCAGCAGATGAAGCATTCTGTCTATTAATATTCTAGAATAGCTATTCTGGTTTTGTGCATCATAGTCTGCTTGAATTCAATGAAAGATGTTCTGGGAATTCCCACCACTCTGTCCCTGAAGATACTGATATTGATATATTAATGTTGAAAAATGTTACACGTGTCTTTATCCAAACTATTTGCAGTAATAGCATACAACATTCACACAGCATAAAGCAGTGCAGGCGGTGGCTGTTTATCTGTACTCATTGTTTGTCGTGGCCAGTGGGTGGGCTCTATGTGCATACACACATGTTTATCTGTGCAGTTCTCAGGCCCAGGCATCCTCCAGCATGTTTCGGGCCAATGGCCAGTGGGTCTGCTGGATCCCGGAGCTGCCAGCTGTAGTGCTTTCACCTAAGGGAACGGTGCATCTGGTAAACACGGCCGGCACCGTGGCCAGCACGGGCCTTGCAGATACCTGCCTGCCAGCCAGACAGCCAGTTGGTTGCCCCACAGGCAAGCAAGACTACTGGGCGAGGCAGGCAGCACCGTATTTGTCTGTTCTATTCAGTCCAGACATGGTTTCTTTACTGAAGCCTCTGTATACTGAAAGTCCTGCAACTTGCTTGCTGCAAGTTGCTGCAAACTTCACATTTAAGAGAGCTACCTAATCCTGTTTCATTCAGCAACAAAGCTGTACTCATGTCTAAATGCAATGTTTGTCATGTGTGCTCTATTGCACTGCATTCTGTCTTTTCACCTCACTGTTCTAAACCACTTCTTTCATAAAATCACTTCTTGGGACGGGTTTTGCAAATCCTGATATATCGGATAACGGTCTTCACTTTGTCTGTATCGTATCTGTCCATATTAAATAAACCCTAAATACATCAGAACGTAAGCTGGACCCATACTGTGGAGTTAAAGTCATATAAAATGAAGATAATATATATGTTATGTGGCAGCATGATTCACTATTCATAGATTATGAATAGATTATTTAGATTATTTAAAAATCGGGCTTGTTAATTGCCTTGCTATTGATCTTTTTATTTCTAATGTAGACAATGATTATATGTGGAGCAGAATCTGGCTATCCTGTCCCTAAACGTTGGAACGACTGCAGCGCTTAAATTTGACCAGTCGGTACTGGCACAGTTCCAGTACAGGAATTCACTCATGTACTTACTGATACATGCGTAGCATACAGGTACACATCCATCCACCAGACAAGCCCAGAGAAATGTGCTGCTGTTCTGCTGTTTACTGCTGCGACATGTGACCGAGTCCTGCCAGACAGCTGCTGGGGGAAACTGGCCTCTTTCACCGCTGGAATCCTGAACCGGTAGATGGTCTGCTGTCCTGAAGCTAAGGTAGCAGGTTGCGTCCCCATCTATATTGTTTGGCAGTACTCTTTGCACCACTTAATCATAGTATAAACTGAAACAATAAGGGCCTTAACATGACATCTGCATTATTACACAAACTCAAGGCCTCTTCTTGTAGAAGAGTCCAAGCAAGTCAGGCACAAGACAGTAGTTACATTGTCTAACTGTGACCAATCTCTCAGGCTATTGATTGAAATAATCACAAATATGGTTTTATTTACATTCACATTTTATTCACAGCATAAAGAGATGTATGTGTGGAGAGAGGGACTTTAAATCCTCTGCCTGTTGGTGGCTCATTCATTAACGAGACACAAAAGCCCATCAAAGCCACATGCTGGGCAGCTGCTGGTTTACACTACCAACGTCCAACACTGAGACCGAATGGTGTTTTACCAATTGGTTTCTCTCAAGCAAAATATTACAATCACAATTACAAAAAAGTGTGTTTTCTCCAGAAGAGCAACAGTTGTTTACTACACACTCCTCCTTCCACTTTTCTCCTATTCTTGTCATATCACTTGACCTTTTGGCCTCAGCTTACTACGAGCCGGTAAGAAACACTGTCACGTTGTCCTTTCGATATCTTAGCTGTTTCCAGTCACAGGTCATTTGCACCAGGAGGCGTCACAGTGTGTGTGTATTAGTGTGTGATGTACAGTAAACTGTCTAATAGCCATCAAACATGCTCTCTGAGTGACTAGCTGTCAACACTGATAAAGCCATCTCTACTACAAACCCAGACAGATGCTGTGGGTTCATGTCGTCAGTTCCAGAGATAACTTGAATCAAAAGTAAGGACAAGAGGCCAGATATAACATGAGTGTCAATAAACATATATCTTTTTAATTCCAGCTCTACTTCTCAGCAGGCTTTGGTAAAATAAAAGAGCATTATACAAACAAATGTAGCTCAAACGCAAGTTCAGTCAGGAAGACACTCACTCGTAATCTCAGTCTCTCCTCTCCTTGTAATTACTCTATCAGCTGATTGGGGGCGTGCACTTTTAACTAACCAACCAGACTCTGCACACAGTTTCCTTCAGCCAATCATATCGTTGCTGTCAAACTTTAAAGTGTTCTCTCTGCTGCTGTCAGTTGTCATTTCAGCATTAAGCAGATGCGACCCTCCTCCACCCCAGTCACCTCCAGTCAGCATCACAGTCAGGCTCCTGATCCATCATCAGTGCAGCAACTCCTTTCACCACCACCACCAGTGTCTGGACTCCAGGGGGAGTAGGCCTGTTGGACCTCAGTATCCCTACCCTCTGTGGTATACTTCAGGATGGAGTCCAATCGCCAAAGACTTTGCACTTTTCATATTTGATGCATGTATAATAAATCATTGTTAAATTATAAAACAAGTCTCTCCTGATTGAAATGTATTTGGCTTAACAGTGTGTCAATGTGTATTATTTATTTCAAAGACTTGAGTCCTGTGCAGTTGAATGTATTTTATGTGTGTGTTGGAAAGGTTTGTTTCCCAGCAGGTGTTCAGTACTGCGTTATGTAAATGCTTTCACGCACTGGCTACAGGCTTTATATCAGTCACTCATAGAGATTCACATGTTTAAATGAGCAAGAACAACAACATATTGAGAATTATTATCTCCAAAAAAGTATAGCGGCCCTTAAATCTGGGTTTACAGCAAGACGGCTGGCAGTCAGTAGCGATGACATTTTACTCTGGTCAGATTTAAGAAGTTTAATATCCAACATGGGATTCCTTTTCACTTTGTTTCACCTGTGTGCTGTGCAGGCAGGACAGGGCTAACAAGAGCTTTTGACAAGTTGTGAATTATACTGCTTCTTAAGAGTGCAGCAAGGGTGAGGTCTTTTTGTCGGTCAGCCTCAGAAGTTAGCATCGCACTGGTACCCTTGACAGTAAGCCAATGGGATTTAGAGGATTTTGGATGATTGCAGAAAATAATTTTGGTGGCAAACAGACGTTTATGATAGTTACACTTCTATGACTTTTGAAGTGTGAATGCAATCACCAGAAGTAAAAAGCCAAAGTTCGGCTATATACGAACAACACCATGGTTGCATGACTTCACGTCACCGCCTCAAAACTAAGTGTTCTAGTGATGACGTTTAATAGTCTCATTTGTTTGCAGCCGCCTGTGTGGTGTAATTACTGACATATTTTGTCTTGAACAAAACATTCCAATGCAATCCAAAACCCATTTAAAGAAACATTGACTTTGAGAAGAGGGAACCACAAGTGCAAAAATGCTGGCTCATGTCCAGGTCTAGGACTCATTCCTGCAACGTTCTATATGGGTTCTCATCAAACATTTTGCTGTCGTCAACATATATCACTGTTTTTACACTAACTGCAGCCAAGCAGTGTATTTTGTTCCCTCTATTATAAAACAAGAATGTAAGTAATCAATGTTTCCTGAATGAGAAGTCAATCTCAACATCACTTAGAAGAGTAAACCACTTATTCACCATTGCACTTGTATAACATTGCCAGAATTGATGCAGCAGTATCAGATGTATCATCGTTGTTATTCCACACACTCCTCTACCTCGTCAAAACTTTGCACTTACATTACACACAATGCGAGCCGACAGTTGGGATTGTGATGTGTAAAGCTAGAGGCACCTAATGTAACCTGGAGCAGAGATGATTGGGCCAGAGGTTTTGGTAAACTCAATTCCTTCGAACAATCACAGACTTTCTTCATCTACAGACTTGTAGTCTTCAGCCCCAACCGACACTGTATCAAATGATATCACTTGAGGCAATTGACCAGGCTTCACACAGCTCCCTCTGGAGCCACACAAGGCTTTCTACAACCTCAGTCACATTGAACTCTGCATTAAGTGAACTGGGTGAGATCAATGAACGGCCAGAAGCAAATGTCTTGTGAAAGTCAAATTTCATTTTGGTATTTTCAAGTGATGTTGTGTATCCTAATTTGTTTTGTAGGTGGCAAAACTCAAACTGAAAACATCATCAAATTAGACAAATTCAAATATTAAAGCGCATAAAAGTAAAAAAAAGAAAAAAGCACAAAGAAATACAGTACAATCGCATCAAGCCAAGGATATAGTGAAATGCCTTATTTGGGCATATCAATGTTAAAAAGTACAACAGGAGAACTCTGAACCCTCATTGGGTTTTCCTCGGGGCGTGGCTACAAATGTTGTGCTTCCTTATAGAGATGATGAGTGGCCAAGAGGTTAATTTACAATTACTTGATTACATCTGTTTGCATTGTTTTATGTTTGTGTTTTTATTTTATGCTGTGTATTGTTTGGAGGATGTGGTGCAAGAAAAATATTGGTGTGTACAATAAATAAAGTTTTATCTTATCTTATCATAGCGCATAACCAACAACAACAAAAAGACCTTAAGAAGCTTTAATATTTGTAAAACTTCCCAAGGTGTGTGATGTCATCTCAATGTAAATTCTTTCAAACGAGTCCCAGAAATCAGCAAGGGGGACACACAAAGCCAGACATGATCCCTCACTGGCTTCCCACCTCCCAAAATCAAGCTGCCAAGTAAAACACTGTTTTCTGTGACTCTGCACCACATTGTAACCCATGGCAAACGGAACAAACCATTAAATCCATCTCAAGTCCTATCTTCAAGAACTTGTCATGTTTCATTTGGATACGAGAAGAATCATCCACATAGCTTTACCCTTGGTGCCCTAAACTCTGCTCTTTGTAGAAGAAATCCTGGAAGTTCTATCATTTGTTCTTCTAATTAACTTGTCGCTTTTTGCTGAACACACAGGTATTATTGATGTGGCTTTGTTATTGCCAACAGCTGAAGACTGGGGCAATAAATCAAATTACAACACTTGCATTGCGATCCATGTTGTTTTGTGAGCTCTATGGTAATTTGCAACTCAGTGACTGGAGAGGAAAATGGCCTGAGAGAGCAGATTGCATTAATTCATACTGTACACACTGTAGTGGTTAGCAACAACTGATAACCCAGGATCGTACTATCAGTAATTATATATTGTTAATTCTAGTTTTACGACAAGCAGAAAACAGATTCAAAACAAACCTCATCCCAGGCTGTGGTTACTAGTGAAGGAACAGGATTTGCACCATCTCATTTGCTTTTTTACTGCCCAAAAGACAGAAGACAAAAGATCTGAGATGAGCTCCAGATTCTCTGTCTCTTTTGAAAATGTCCAATCATCATACTCATGGCAAGGGAGCTGCAGAGCAGGGCTGGAATAACATGCTGGGCAAAGAATGAAGGCCTGAGCACAATGTGGTGCCTGAAAGAAGCCTCATGAAAGCTCCAGAGAATGAAAAGAGACAGGGAGAAAGAGAAAGAGAGGAGAATTTGAGGGTGTTAGCTTTACAATAGAGAGAGCGGGACTAAGGAGGATTGACCCTGAACATACGGACAATTAACCTTCAGTTCAGCAGAGTAAGCAAGAGAAGAACTGAGCCCCCACTGGCTGTACATTGATAAGTGAGCACACTATCAAAGTCTGTAAGCATGTTCCTTTAACCGGGTTTCTATGGTATCAAAATGTCCACCCAATAATCTCTGCAACTGTTTGTGTCATTCAACATTTCAGCTAGAAGCAATAAAATGCTGAACACCCTTTAATTTAATGATCAAAATCCATCAATCCAGGAAATGAAGGACTTTTTGACACAGCCTACCCCATAGCTAATCCAAAAAATGGGCAAAGAGGTGAATGGTTGGTGGAGGCGGTGACGCATCAGAAGAGACCTCAGACGGCACCCACGTGTCACTGAAAGCCGTCGAATATGGTTGACTTTAAGCCTTCATATCATTTGAACATCCAATGAGGTCCAGTTACAGTCTGGACTTATAATGCTCATAATCAATGAGTTGTTGTTTCAGAAGGGATGAATAACTTAGTAAAGTGCCACCTGCTGTAAACTACAAGAGTTGTGGGTCCATATAGTGCCAATAATGGATAACGATCACCAAAACTGTCAATCAATGACTCATTCCATGTGACTTCATGTTTACAACACGTGGTTCATCTGTGATAAGTCAATGTGAACATGACACGGACCACAGCTAAAAGGAACAAAGTGAACACAGAAAAAAGCAAACTAAGTCCCCATTTACACCACAAGTGTCTCGTATCCTCATGGAGTCCAGATGAGATTCAAGACATTTTCACTTAACCAAATACATGCATCTTTGTTGACCAGCTCACAAATCTGTTTTTGTTTCCAGACTACATGTAAATCAGGGTTGGCCCTCCTCAAGTCCAGCACAACGTAATAATACACCTGGTGCTGTTTGGTAACGGCCAGAAAACACCACAAGAACAATTACCTACAACAGCAGCAGTTTAGTTACAACAGTAAACGTTTAGCTAGCATAAGCTAACAATTGTCCATACACTTACCAGGTAAATGCTAGTGAACCTTGTATTTGATCGTATGTTTTTTATTGCTACTTTAATAAGACAAAGGACAATAGCTAGTTTCCCTGTAATTCACGTGTAACTTAAGATGCCGTTATCAGTGGATTGAACACTTGGATGCTTCTTGGATGCATTTACACTTAGCTTTTTGAAATCAGATGAATATCTTATCCAAACCAAACACTGAATTAGACATTTTTCGATGACCAAAATGAAGAAACACACTGTGAAAGGTTTAAAGTTCTAAGACGAAAACACTAAGACCGGAAAACGCTGTGGTAGCAACCTGTCAATCACAAGGCAGCCACACCCAAAAATACAATCTTGTTGATCATGATAATTTACGAAATGAACGTTATGCTGAATTGAAGAAGACTTTAAACAAGTGTTTTAGAGAAAAATCAAGCACCCAGGAAGAGCGGCAGGCATTGAGGTTGTAAAATGCACCAATAGCAGAACAGAGTTAGTTTTCCTTTCACGGTTCATGTGAATGAGCCCAAGAGCGTGGCTGGAGCGAGGGAGGGAGGCAGGGTTAAAGGATACACTAGTGCGCTTGCTCTATGGGCCCATAAATGCTGAAGATCGCTGTCAGATCCATGTCATTTTATACTAGGAGGTCAAACTTTTCTTGCTTCATGGGCCACCTTTTATAGGAATAACTGGGGCTGATTTATCCAGTTCTCTTGAGAAAAAACAGACTAAGAGTTACTTTGAATGGTTGTTTTTTTCACAGTTTTTTCACATTTTCTGTCAAATTTGACACCAGATTTGGTTCAGATTTGTGGTTGTGTATCAATGAAGCCCTCTGCCTCTTGTATTGGTTTTCCATTGCTAAAGGCAATGTTTACACCCCTGGTCTGTTGGTGCTGGACAGCAAGTTGTTTAGGTTAGTACTGCACAAAATAGAAGTAATATTGCACACTACTAAGTACATTGAATATAACTGCCATTCGAGTACTTTCCAGGGGCTTCGGAGTGTGATTGTGTTGTGTGTTTTGCATATGGAAGATTTGTGGCTACAAACAGCACTGTGCATTGAAGGAAGCTGCAAAATAGGTCAAAAATCTGGTTGGGCTGCCCAAATAAATATGGCATGTGGGAAAGACGTTTGTGGTTAACACAGATTACAAACTATCCTCTGATGTGCTTTCTGCTCAGCTACATTGAGCCGCACATTCAGACATGACCAAGGCATCTAGAGGCTGTCTGCAGTCCCTGTGTCCACGTCTCATAAAGTGTTCCTCAGAGAGAATAAACCATGACACATGGTCACTAACAGCTATCAACACCCACGACACACAGTATGAGATAAACCATTAGTGCTTGGCGCCACACTGCTGCTAAGTGCCGCTGGAATATCACGTTTGCCCATGTGCTGGAGCTGCCTAATGGTCATGTAAGCAGGCGGTTAGACACATCATTAAAGCAGACCTTCTGGCTCTGTGTGCATGCAAAGGTGCAGACTGTGTGTTTCACTCTCTTGTTCTTTCTTTCTTATTTTTAAGCATGTGCATAATTCAGCTCATATGAATATTGACTTTGAAATCAAACCATACCAATGATTTCTAGTTAGAGGCTGATATATTTAGAATTGTATTAATGAGACCAAATATCTAAAGCACTTGCACCCAGATGACACAGTGTATTTCATTTTTATCTTAAAAGTGCTGGACTGAACAAACAAGAAAAAAAAAGGTAAAGAAAGAACGGGGTGATAAATATGAAAACAAAGTGATCCACTGGGGAGAATGAATGTGTTTTGAAAATAAGCTCATGAGATAGGCTGTGTGCAAACGGTGACGCAAGAGGAGAGTTCATCCTGTATGGAGCATAGATGTGTTCAATAAACGTCATCACAATCGTTCCATTAGATTCAAATGATTGTGTTTAAGTAGGAATTTGAGCCTGTTAATGGTGTTAGAGGAAATGTCACCTCACTCAGAGTTTAAGAGTGGATGGACCATGCATACAGACCACTGTACAGAGCTTATGCCAAGATATAGATACCTCGGATACAGGATCTGCCAGAGTCTGTGCAGTAGTAATCAGTGATCTGCTGCCCGACCCAATCACTAGCACGGCCACAACTCGATCGTAAGAGACAATCACAGCTGTCAATCACGATGTCACTCCCCCTTTGAATAGCATCAAATAACTAATGAAACCAAACTGATCAGAAAAACAAACACTTGAACATACATCAGCGTGAGAAGAACTACCCAAAGAGACAGAAACCATCTTTGAGAAAAATGTATTTGACGTGTACTTCGATTCTTTTGATTAACCGTGTCCTATCCGCCAACATGGAGGTGGGTAGCTCTTTGGGTAGCTGTCCATGTCCATGTACAGTCTATGGGAGGTCATGAAGGTTATTATAATTCATCTGGAGAGCAGGACCACACCTCTTTCATACATGACATTACAGACACACTACAGAGTAGTGCAGACAAAGTCCCATTCCTCTGTCCAACCAATGATGTGGCAGGTTAGCACCAGGTGTGCAGGCCTGCTGTGTTTGTAATGTAATTTGTGATGTTGTCATTATTGATCTTCTGTGACTGTGTACGTTTGATTGTTGAAATGATTGATTCATAAACACATGGATCTGCATCATAAAAACACTAGTAATTATATCTACATATATGCTATGTGGACTTTTTACATAATGTTACCATTGCATTCTATGTTATAACTTGTATGGGGTTTGATAAGATGAAGTGTATAAAATGAGTTCTGTGTGCTCCACTCCCATCACAGACAGACAGAAGAATCTCTCTCTTTCTCTAAGTGATACTCAAACCTATTTTTCCACAGAAGTTGCTTCGGTTTGTGTTTTCCTCTTTTCACAGGATATTTAAAGGAGCAAACTCCATCTACTGGAGAACAAGAAGCTGGGAAGTAGGCTACACCTCAAGTTAGAATTACTTTATCAAACAACTATTACCACGGTCAAGAATATATGTTGTTCCCTGTACAGCAGATGCTTGAATTTAACTTGACAATCAAACACACAAGGGAGATAACCGTGTAATGAGAATAATTAACTTTAACAAACAAACACAGTGTAATTCATTCTTGGTTCACAGGAAATCTATGAATTCTAGTTAAAGCTCTGATTGGTTCTCACTCTCATTGTCTTGGTGTTTACAAGCTTGAGATTCTGGCTGGTGAGTTTCAGAAGCTAATATGTCCCGAGGTACCATAAATCAAAGCCGGCTTTATTTTGTCAGCACGCAGATGGCCCAAATACACAACTCACCTCAATTAAGACCCGAGGAGGGGAGCTAAAAGGGAGAAGTGTTTGGAGAGGAAAAAGGGCACCTGTTCGCCTGTCATATCCGCAGCTCTTCTGATCAGCGGCTCGGAGCTTCCCCCTGAGCTGTTTCCATGCTGAATTAATGATGGCAAACAAAGCCAAAGCCTCCTCACAGCCCCTTTGTGAGTTCATTCTCTTTCCACTTTGGTCCCTCTCAACTAATCTTCAGTGTCACACTTAATGAGATTTTCAGTTTGTAAAGTAAGTGGAGCAATAACTCCCCCAGCACTCGCCGCTGTCTCCATTCCCACCATCGCCTCCAATGCTTTTAAGCAACCACTTCTGCACCTCCTCTCGGTAAAAGACGCATCATGAGGGATTATTACTTATACAAATCGCATTGAATTATTCACACTGCAAAACGCGCAGCTGAAAGTACAGTATGCGTGTAATGTGTGGCGTTATTTGCTTCATTATTCATAATGAGTAGTTTCTGCAGCTTCTCCAGACAAACAATGAGCCATTAAACATCATGAAAATTAGATAAATATGCATATCGACATGAATTAAAAAAGGAATGAACTGTTCATTTTGTTGCCGTTTGCAAAGGCTGCTTTATTTCATGTAATTAGTTTGATTAGTGTGATGCTAAATATAATCTCTCAGGCTACTGAGAGGATCTATTGGAGAGCAACACACTAGCATTTTGACTTCTATGCATAGAGGTGTTACCTTTTACCTGCTCCTGTTCTCCCCGCTCGCTGTCTTGAATATGTACTTCGTAGCCAATTGATTTACCTCACCTCAGTCTGGTGTCTGGTCTCAACATATTTTTCCATTGTCTCAGATATGTGTTAGTCTTGCTTTTGCATCAGGCATTACTACTGGGCCCAGTTAGGTTTATCAGCAGATAGCCACCGAAAGACACCAAAACAGAGATAGATGTGGTGTGTCTTTTCCAGGGAACCATTGTTGGCATCCTCTTTCAAACTTCCCATTCAGTCATAACTTTTACTTATGTTATTATCATTATTACTACTATTATTTACTATTTTTCTTGTGGCAATCGCCAGATAAATACAGTGACAAAAACACTCCAACATGACAAATACAATAGATTGAACAAGTACATCCTCCACACACAACAAATCAAGCTATCTCACATGCTCTTTGTTAGATAAAGCTGTTCTGACAGGTACAAAGGTATAGGTTTGGTGTAGATGTATGAAGAGCTGTATTTCAGAGACACATTGCAATGTACCTGCATTTAAACATTTTATACTACTTATAGGACAGGTTTACATTTTTTTCAAGTGTGTCTTAAAACACTAGTGAGGTGCCCATACGAATATCAGAACAGGGTTTGCTTTCAGTAATCATTCATCCTCTTCTTACTAACCATTAAGGGTACTTTCACACCTAACCTGTTTGGTTAGTGCGGGTTGTTTGGGCTGGTGTGAAAGCTGTCAATCGAAACCCTGGTGTGGACCAAACAATCAAACCAAGACCTCTTGTAAAGTTGGGTCTCGGTCCGCATCTAAGCAGACTCAGGTGAGGTTTGTTTGTGGTGTGACAGCAAACAAACCAGACAACCTACTGATCTGTAGGAGTCTAACAGTTAAAACTGCTGTGCTTGTATCTGACTCTGTGTACTTTGTTAGTTCATTAAGTCCTCCCACAGTCATCAGCCCCGAATAATACTGTACAAGATGCCTATTATTTTTGGCCTGTCTACCTGTTACGGCTAAGAATACACCGCCCTATATTCTTTTTCAGGTCAGTTATTTTTTTAGTCATTCAAACACTTGCAGTCGATTTGCAGTTTAATAATACTAGTAATGCCTACATTCAGTTGTTTCTAAAAATATACACATCAGAAGCATTAAAGTGCTTCTAAACTTCTGTCAGTTACTGGAATTTGATATCCCGAAATGGGTCCTGATGATGCAGATACCTGTCAGTCCGTATGACTTCATGTTTACTCCTCTTGCTTTATTCTCAAAAATTCAGTGTACCAATCCAGACCAAAGAAACCCAACAACACGTGTGAAAGCATACTAAAAGATGCATCCTATGCTTTTCCAGTGAAAACAATGGAGTCCGAATGGATCAAACCCAGTGGCTGTCCTCCGTAGTTAGTCTTATTAGTGTTAAATCCCCTCTTTGTGTTTTCCCGATCAGTGTTTTCCTGCCGAGCTGCAGTGGGGCAACAAAGAGGGAGTTTACTGAAAAAAGACTGTAAGTTTGGAAGATATCCTCTTAATTAGTTAATGGATTCAGACAGCTGAAGCTCCAGATAAACCTTTGTATACATGTTTATACAAAATGAAATCTGTGTACTTTGGATCCTTGAATGTCTAGTATGAAAAGGAGATTAAAGTAATCAAGAACCGTTGTTGTGTATATCCAATAACAATTATGAGCCTACCCTTTAATGTTTAAATGGGTAAATAGTTCTATATTAGCCTGTATTAAAATCCAGCCTACGTTCATCCGATCTAAATAGATGACCAACTTGTGTGAAACTGGGAAATGTTGCCCCCTGTGGCATATCTGATTTTCAACAAGTTCATTCATTCTTTAATCAACAGACCGAATGTCAAAGATTTATATTTTTCAAAGATCAAAAGTGAAGATGTGATTATTCTAAGCATTCTGGTAATAAATTGTATTTGTGTTTCAAAAAATAAATAAATCCCAAGAAATAAGTTAAGTCAGAACCTCATGCATCAATCACCTCTAATCAATACGATTGAATCTTAAATTGCATGACTGCATGACTTAAAAGCTGAATAAATTCTAAATAAAGTCATAATGAGGACACTCAGGTTTGAGTTCTTCTTATATATTTTTTACATTTTAGAGAAGCCTTTATTAAGGGGTTCAATATTGTAAGAATTAATTGAACAATATTGGTCTTATGATCCTCTTATTATGAACAATTAATTGCCTGGTTGCTGAGATGTGCTCTACAAATAAAGTTGCGTTGCCTTAAGAGAGGCTCTGATCTGTGAGTGATAGTACAGCCGAGAACACAGTTTAAACTAATATTTGTTCTTTGTAGTATTCCCCTAATGTCTGAACTGAACTCAGAGGTGAAGGATGCAGAGTTTGCTTCTGTTTCCCACTTAGTCCGTTGCTATCCACACACACACACACAGATACTTGTTTTCCCCCCTACAGGGGTCTACATATTCTTTCCAATTGTGGGGTCCCCACACACACACACACACACACACACACACACACACACACACAGCTTGTTGTTCAAACACTTTACTGTGGGATTAGTGTAATTATTTTGATGAGTAATTTAGCATTAGTCTAATTCACAAGTCTGTTTAGTACATCAGGGAAGAGTGTTCAGAGTTTTCTCCTCACTCAAAAAACACACTCTTCACTACAGAACACATTCTAGCATCCACTTGCATTTTAAGATTCATCAAGTACCAACAACTACAATCTATGGGACCCCGTTAGAGGGAAAGTCATGACACCATTCCACACAGTTTCAATACATCTAAATTGAAAAGCGTATGCTGTCTCCAACGTTTACATTTCCTTTAGCTTTATAAAAGTATAGTATTTTTAGACATGTGTTTTGCCTGTATGTCTGTACCAGGCATACAAAACCATTCATGCCAGCACTAGAGGGTTGATAAAGTTAGTTTTCTTAGACTGACCCTCCTTCTCATCCCCCCGTGTCAAATCCCACACTTCTTCTCAGACCCTGAGATATGCAAAATATATATTCAGCAATATGATAGAGACCAGTCTGATGCTTTATTTGATTTGCTCTTACACACATAATGAAGTTTGTTCTTCTCTGTAGAGCAGAAAAGTTGAGAGATAAATTGAGAGTGCGCTGGCGCTGACCTGGGGTCTGTCTGGGGATGGGGAGTAACAGCAATCAGGTAGAGAAAGAGAGGCCGAAGCAGCGCAGTCACATCTCCACATCTCATTACGATGCAGAGTTGTTGCCCGAAATCAAATTAAAGCCATAATCCAATAAACCACCTTTTTTTTTGCTTCCACTGAGGCCAGAACCTCATCTCAAACCTATGACAAGCTGTAATCAATATGATATAAGAGGCGAAGGCATAAATAACTCTGCTGAGGCAAAGAGATGTAGTTACAGGGTCACTCTAGCTCTTTGTATTGGCTGCCTGTAATTGCATTTCAGAAATGCTTTTTAGTTTGCCACTGTCTATCATTGATTTTGAGGTCATGGGGTGACATTAAAGAGGAAGAGGAGGGGGGAACGCCATGCATGCACATTTAATGAATCAGCGATTCTAAATGAAGCCCTATAAAGTGAGTGGTTGCTACAAAGACTACAACAGGAAACTAAAATGAGTAAATGAGGGTTGCAACTACTGATTGTTTTCATAATCAAGTGTTATGTGTATTATTATTATGATTACATCAGCATGGCTGGATTAACCTAGTGTTGGGCAAAGGTCAATTATAAGGTTATCATGATGTGTTCAAATGGAATCCTGTCAAATTCTGTTTTGACGAGAAACTTGAATAAATACCGTTGTTTGATGAAGACATTTTCACAGTAATATAAAAATAAATAGAGAGGGAATTATGACCTGTTTAACGTCCTTAACTTAACAGGGTTTTTCAGCGAAGTAATTATTTGAATTAAAGTACAATCATAGATTTTCCATCACTTAAATTGTGGTTTTTAATGCAAATGACCACAATAGATAACAATAACAAAGTAGAAGATATTATTTAGAATTTCTTGAAGGTTTACACTGACTTCTTGTTGGCTGATATTATTTGTAGGGGACGGATGTCGGGTGTGTAAAAAGTATATTTGTATCAAGGATTTTATTACTGAAGTTACTTAAGCAAGAGAGCTGCAGCGTGAAAGAGAACTAAAGCTGTCGAGTCAGGTATTTTTGATAAAAGACCAGGTTCAAAGAAGTTTTAGAAGTTCTGAAATCAGTCGCAATAAATGTGGTACCTTTCATGAAAAGGCCAATTATTTTACCCTTTCAGCTGCGACCATGCAAATAAAACCCTAAAAGGTGGTGGAAAATGGGACGCCACTTGAACACATCGACAAAAGCCAGCAGCAGAATGGAAACTCTCAATAATCTCTTTTTAGAGCAAACTATAGCACTGGGACAACAAGACATAAAGGTCTTCACATTTTCTTTAAGTTTCTTTTTTATGGATCAACAAGACATGCAGACCTGCTGTAACTCTTTACACCCTTCAACAGCCATCTAGTCCATGCATTTAAATGCTTGATATTTTGTCTGGCAGTTCGACCTGCATTAGCGTCAGAGACCGAGACATGTCTGATTTAAATGTGGGCACTAGGCTGAGACAAATAAAAACTACATGTGGCCTGGGGGAGCAGACTGAGAAATTCATAATGATAAATCCAGCTACTATCAGCATCCACCATAACGACAAGCCTGTGTGGATTAGCCACAGTTGTAGTTCTCTGAATCACAGAATGATTATTTTTGCAAATGGTAGATATGGCTTTCCAAGATATGACAAATCTGAAAAAAAGTTAAATCAAGTATTACTTTTAATTGATAACAGTATTTCAGTATTGATGCAGCTCTCCTTATTTCACTTCGATCTCATATTTCCATATTAATATTTGTCAATTAAAAGTTAACCTGCAACGTTATTGATCGATAAAGAACAAGAACATTGTTTTGTCAGCCCAAAACACGGAAAAATAATTCATATTCAGATCATTAAAATCTGGTCCCAAAAATCATGTAAATGATTAAGTCTAGTACTGATATTGTTCATATTTGTCTGTTCATGAATGTTTCTCATGAATATTTAGGAATAATAAAGATGAAACAGCAACATGTTGTTCACTGTCATCATGTGCAAAATAGAAATTATTACATAAAGACTGGTATAAATACAAGAAATGATTTAATAATAATGAAAACTGTGGAGATAAACTCTTAAATCACTTCTCAGAAGTCACAAATTGAAAGTATTCCCACAGCCGTTTTTTATTAATAGAATCAAAGTGACGGCCAATAGATTGCTTTTAGCCAGCCTTATCATTCTATTCCAATTAAATTCACACCAGCTGCTTCCTATTCAAAGCATGTTGCCTAGCTGCACTTCTTAATCACACTTCTGTGGGGGAGTTCATTTTCATTCCAATGACTCCAACCAAGTACTCACCTGCATCTCAGCGCAGCAGCAGCCTCTGAGAGGCCAGGACGAGAGGATATGAGGCCCACCACGCTGCATTAATGTGGATTCTGAGTAAGCTCAGCTGTAAATGAACAGCAGCCAGGCTGAGATTAGCCCTTATCAGGCTGACTGGAGCCCCTGTGTGATGGGGTGTGTGGGGGGGGGGGGGTTGTGCAGGGTTAGGCTAACACTATCTCCACTGCTCATTTTTGAACATCATAAGCCAGGTAGGTTTATGCAGCGGTTCCTCTATTCCGGCTGCTAATGGGAAAATCAAAGGCCTGTGTCGCCTCTGAAGCCAGAGGGTGGAGGCTGCTAAGTGAGCGTCGTGCTCCGGATTTCAAGCCATGTCTGTCTCTCTCTGCATCATCAAAGCAGAGAAGCAGAGGAACATGAGCCATTATCTATTACCTGAGGACTAATTGGCCCTTTAATTCCATATCAGATCCGTGCTCACTTCAGCGGCTCTGAACTGACTGAGTGGCCACGCAACGTCATCGTATCAAAGCACTCTGTCGAGGCATAGCATGTAGCGGACCTGTTAAAAAGTCACCCATTTTTTCCAGAGCTATGTGCTCTCGGCAGGTATGTCTGGAGGGAATGGGCTATGTACTGGGCACATCATCGTAGACAGGCTGCCACTGTGACAAGATGTTAACTGAAAAATAACACAAAAATGACAGACAAATGGGACAAACCAAACCAAATATGTTAGGTAGGAGAGAAATTTGAAATACAGGTGTTGAATTTATAGCAGGGTAAATTGTGCTAATAAGATTTTAAAATCACTAATATAAAGTAAAAAACTGTCATTTATGTTTAATTCCCTGTAACAAGCCCTCATCAAAGTAACAGAAGACGTTTCCTACATTTCATAAATGTACTTTAAGACCTAATAAGACACACATATCAGTATGCTTCAAATTCTTACTGAGAAGAATGACAGCAGGACTTTCACCCAGCATTTAATAAGTGTGGCCACTGAGGACAGACAAACATTGTTTGAAGCCTTTTTAACCCATCAACCTAGTATCCCATGCTATTTAAAATTGTCTTGAGAAGTACAATCAGAGGGTGGAATCATATAACTCCGGAAATTCAGAGATGCCCAAAATCAACGTCTGCCTTGGAAGTATGTGGAGAAAGTCACCATATCTGAGGCTCAAAGATTAGTGGAGCTTGGGTTGCAAAATGTTGTTGAAAATCAGGACAGTTCATGTTGCTAGTGGATCCAGAGAAAGTGGCTGCAATCCACAGTGAAAAAAACGGCTTTACTCTGTGCAATGTAATGTATTGCACTGAAGTCTTTTCAGTGCTGACTGGACACTGCTTATTACACCAACATAAATATTAGACAAATATAACAAGACAAAAAATGTCTAATAATGATTTTACCATTCTTAGATCCTCACCAATAGTGGGCATAATAATGTTAAGTTCGTCCTGGTCATCAAAAGGTTTGTCCTTAGCTGCATGATTGTGCAGAGAAAAGTCCATGACAAACTTCCCATTAGACAACAAAATATCCTGTGTGCAAAGTTGACTGTTGGTGGAGATTGTTCAAAAAGTGTCTAAAATCAAAAGGGTCCATCCTCTGGGGAGCATGAATGTGCTCAGCTAATTCCACGGTAATCTACCCATTCGATTTAGATATTTCTTTTGTACAAGTACACTTCAATTTCTATGAATGCAGACATTGGTTTTCCAGATATTTTGTAATGCACCTAAGTGTTGGTCAAAGAGATTTTTTTTGGACAATATTGGTACAAAAGGAACAGCTACAGTGAACCGACAAGCTAGTATTTTATTCAGGTATCTTGCTTTGAACAAAAGACAGATGGGTGTACAACCTCAACGACTGACCAACTTACTGACTTCACCATCCTTATGCTCCACCAGCAGCAGAGCAGCAAATGAAAGGTCTATATAGAAGGCTTTCATTCGTGCAACATCCCTGCTGCCCTTGACATGACTCTAAGTTTGCGTTACTTCCTCTATAAGACAATATATTTGAAAATAAATCAGAGTCCCCTTCACGTTGTAGGTCACCATTGCTCAACCTTGCATGCATAACGAGAATCAGAGTAAAACCCATTTGCAACATCGTCCATGTTTCTGAACTCGCCATTTGTAGAGCCCGAGCAGCAAAAACAAGCACCGGTATTTGAACAAAGGGTACACAGGTTGACTTTGACTGTGTCCAGACCTTGTCTATTGTCCTGCAGCGCGATGGGGCTTTTGTAGTAATAATGTCCATTTAAAATGCTCATTGTCCTCACAGTGTGCCTTTCAACCTGATGCTGTGTAACATTAATCACGGTGGACGGCAGCGGGCTGACATCCTCAGACTGATGGGAAAGGCAGGGTTTAATCTCTCAGGCCAGAGAGACCGTGTATATGCATGGTGGTGTGTGCGTGAGAGGGTGACCGGCTGTGTGCCACTGCATGTGTATGGCAAACACAAAACAGGCCTGATACGTCTTATTCCTCAGCACCACTGTTGTCCAGAAACTATTAAAAACACAAGAATGAGCAACACCCATGTAACTGGGTGACACTGGGTTCCCTCATTACCATGAACATGTGTATTTTATTTGGACTCAATCCCACATGCACTGTGGTGCTCACTAGAGCACCAAGTGTTGATTAATCCGCTGCTGAAAGTAGACCCCAATTCAAGCACTGTACCTTTCTGTTTGAGATAAAAATCTTCATAAAGAACATATGGACATATGGAGTATTGAGAGACAGTCTAACACTTTGTGTCTTTTGATCAGACTGAAGCGTGTCTTTTAAAATGATCTTTACTGCCACTTTGATTTCTTAGCTTTAAGAAATATAATAAAATAAAGAAAAACTGTTTTATAGATTTGGTCTGATTTTGTAATTGCTCATGTTCCTCGGACTATTGAATTGACAGCAATTACCTTGGTAAATAAAAATGTGTCATAACAGACAGGTATGATGGACAAAACTACAAAAAACAAGTTTTAGTTTGTTTAAAAAAGACAACATTTTTATGTAATACAGATTTTGTCGTGGAAGGTGCCTCATGTAGCGGTCTTTGATTCTCATGTCCCTACTTCCCAGATGTGTATTGCTTTATGCTGCGTTCATGTCATATCATAGTTATGGTAATTATGACTTTCTGACTTGTGTATATAGCGTTCACATCAACATCCAAGTCACATTTACAACTGGGAAAATAATTTCTATCCAAGCTCTGTAATATCTGACAGCTTCTGAAAGCAGGCAGCTCAGTGTTGGTACAGCAGCTGCATCAGACTGCAGCTGTAGACTGAATGGGCGCCAATTGTCTGTATGGACTGCCTATTGAGAGAGATAGTCATGGACATGCATGTTTGGAGAGTGTATGGAATATGGAATATGTGACCTCTAAGCCTGCCTGAACTACAGGCTTCATTAATGTGGTTGGTTTTTTTGTGATGCATTGTTGTCTTATTTTTTCGATCACTAAATTTGGTGGTCATGAGAAAACAGTTCGCATTTTGTTAACTTTGACAGTTTTACTTCGTTTTCATCCAGGTATTTAATGTTAAGTCTTATCTGTTTTCTAGTGATGGCAACTTACAAATTTGTTATCACGAAGTAAGGAAGGTTTCTCCACTGTGCCTGTGGGGTGATTTCTTTTTATATATGTAAGCTGGAAAGCTGTATTGGTGTTCCTGTCATCAGTGTATTGATGGGTGTGAATGGGTGAATGACATGTGGTGACGAGATAGTCCATTTACCATTCATGATCATTGCATCAATAACACATTTGACAACTGACAAAGCTGGGCCCAGTCATGAGGAGGCCAATATTTGTCTAGGAACCAACGTCACTAATGGGTGTGGTTGGTCGTGCTCAGAATTATGCTTTGTTACGCCTGTAACCACACCCAACAGTGATGTCACGGTGCACTGACACACCCTGCAGTGCATCTGTACATCACTGGTTAGAAGCTAAACCACTGGAGGACAGCAAAACCAAGATGTCAAGGGCGTGTTAAGTTACTCATCCATGTCAGATGGGGGATCTATGCTTGTCTATGAGTTGGAGCCATTACACAAGTATTAATCTAAAATGATAACTCACAAACATCGTTTCATAAAGTAAAATGATGTTGATGGACATGATGGTAAAGCTAACCCCAGGGCTGCTTTTAATAGTTAAAGAAAGTTTCACATCCAACAGTGATCATTTACATAACTACATTTGTCTCAAACCAACCCGAACTTACTGATCAAGGAAAACATACGTGGACTATACATGCTCACGGTTGAGTCCGGCATGAGCAAAGGCTGGTCCTTCACTGTAAAAAACAATAAAGGGGTTAGAATTACCTGGACATTGTTAGCTCACTTGGTAAGTAAGTGATATGAACAATCCATAGTTCTTATCTATATTTTTTCCCAAAAGAAATCGAATTCTACTTTGCCGTTTTCTCCATCATTGCTAAGTGACAGTCAACGCCACGTTTATGTATTTCACAATAAAAGCTTACCATGCAGCGATATTTCTTGTCCTACTATGGCGAAGGCATGACCCAGAGTCTTCTGCCTCTGATTGGCTGACCCTAATATTCTTACCCTTACCATAACCAATGTCACTTCTTATGCCCACACTTAACCAATTCAACCAACAGACGTATCCGCATACAGCGTTCCTATGATATCTTCCGGAAAGTTACTCCACCACACATTTCAATTTCGGTACGTGCACACAGCCTTTTAAAAATAAACTTCCGTCTTTACAGGAAGCTACTCAGTTTTCTTATTTAAGTTTAGGAAAATATTGTTGTTTGAGTTAAAATAACTACTGGAACAGCTGACGGAAAGATTGCTGGTTGTTGGACTCATCCACCCCCACTCTGACCAGCCCCGTGTGTGCTCATATGGTCTTCATACTTCCTCATTTGTGATTATGTGGATACCATCTGAAATCATTTCCTTGGTTATCTACGAATTACTCTGACATTATTTTTCATAGGTATAGCTAATGCTGGATGAGACCAGCCTGAACCAACAGAAGCAACGAGTACCAGCCAAGCGGAGGCACAGTAGGGCTGCTCATGCTTTCGCCATCGGATTCTGGAGGAAGTAAAAAGCTAACGAAGGAACTGAAAAGGAACTCCACCACAGTGGTATGACTTCACTTCACCACGGCGATAAAGGCCAACGGATAATGGTTAGTCATTTAAGCGTTTCAGGACCCATTCCAGCAGCACTCCAAAGCAGGACTTGTAATTTAGCTACCAGGGAGAGGAGGAATTATGCCCTTTGAGCTGGAAGGCTTTTATTGTCTGCAGAGGAAGAGTTTTGTGTCATTGAGGGTAGCTTAATAGCCATCAGAAAATGGCAAAGAACCAATTACATGAGTTTGCATTAACATTAACAGCATCAACAGAAGATGATAGCAGGAGTAGATCAGAAAACAGGGAGATATCCTACAAAATGTGCATAAGATATCAAAACAATATTATGAGCCAAAATAAAGGTCTGGTTCTCTCTGCATTTCCAGAAAAAGAAGACTGCTACCACTATTCGAGATTTTCTTTCACATTACAGTAGTCATATTTCATGTTTTGCAAGAACAATCTTCTTTGGAATGAAGCAACTCTCTACTACAACAAGAAAGCTCACATATTATTCACATTACATGCTTGTTTCTGCATAACCTCAACCAATAAATCAATAATTTCAAGTGAGACACATTACTAATCCATACAGAAACAGCTGTCTTTATTTAGCTACATCTGTAATTTCCCCGGGTTGAACTAAGCCGCGTCTCATCTCGCCTGCCCGATCCACGGCTCATCGTGCTTGACGACATACACACACATAATACAGTCAGAATGACTCCGCTGCATTTGAATCCGGCACAGAACTGTCTGATGTGATGTGGAGAGTTAAACTGCGAGATTCCAAAGTATTTTACTGTCATTTGAACAGCTGATAGCTGAGCACAGAGTATTTCTCCTGGTACTGAGAGCTGCTCATAGCCATCGAGGATTTAGCCCAACTTTAAAAAAAAGGCTGGATTAGAGAGCCAATTCCATCCCTGCATTCCCCACAATATGCCAGTGTGCTGGGGCTGAGCTGGTGTGTGTGTGTGTGTGTGTGTGTGTGTGTTCAACCTGCTTCGCTGTTGGTCGTAACAAGCTAAATAAAAAGTGAGAGAGGGGAAAACATGCATGTCTTACAGTGCAATAACAAAGCAGCGACTGAATTTCAATGATTCATTAGCCACAATCCTCAGGCTAATGATTAAAAATATTTCCTTGTGTAAAACATTCAGCCAAATACACAAGCGTCCCTCCAGGGGGACGACTACATTAGTAAAAGAACTGGTGCTAATGTCTTATTAATGATTGGACATGATTCATGATGAACAGGTTCTTTTTACGTCGGTGAGTAACAGCAGGAGGGGCTCTTAAGAAGTGATGCTCAGGTGTTGAAAACAGGGAAGAAGATCCTGCTTTTCTCTGACATGCCAGCAGGTCGTTAGAGACGCTTTCCGTCTGTCGATCGCTGCTCGGTATCCTGGCACACACACATCAGTACAGCGTTTCCTGCTCCATCCTCTCCTCCTACTCTTGCTGCAGCCTAAACTCTGCATTTATGCTGACTATAAGAAATCTGCAGGAGCAAACACATTCAATTAACTCCACTGCATTTTTTTCTTTTTTTGGAATGGCTTTACTGCCTGAGACATTAACTTGAGACTCGGAGCCAAATAGTTTTGAAATTTTTGCTGAGTCGAAGATATAAACTGGGGTTTTATTGGGGAATGTGCAACTACAGGAGACATTCTGCAACAGCAGTGCTGCATCCAGCTCTATTTAATGCTGGACTCATTACTCAAAAAGTAATTCTACTACTTATTACCGTCTGGTAGCAGTAATTCACCACATTGCCAGAGATTAGGTTGAGTTCGACTTTCTTATGTGGAGAAGAATTTCTGTTGAATTAATTCCGTTATACTCGCTGCAGCATCTCTTAAGTCTTAATTATGTGACCAAATGCTCATTCAGATATAGAGGAGCAGTCTTAACATATTTACTGCAGTTTTTGTACTGTAAAAATGGTAAGAAGCTGTTTACATGTTTGTATTAGCCTACCCCCCCCCCCCCCTATTTTTCATTATTAATTAATTTAATATTAATTTACATTTGATTAGATATATACAGATTCATCTATACATACATAGGTTTGCATACATATGTAAGTATATACATATATATATTTACAGGTATGATATACGTAAAGATATATATGACATACAGTACATAGGTCTGTATGTAAGTATATAAATAAATATTCCATATGCAATTAAGTATGTAACTTTATAAATAATATATAAGTATATACAGAATAAAAAAATAAAGTAAGTGTGTTTGAAAATGCAAGTGTTCAGAAGCATTACTTGCTATAAACAGGAGGGAAAATGTAATGCAATGAATGTAATAACATATTCGTGGAAATGATATCATGGTATTGATAATTCAACCATATCATAGGATTTATGGTATAGCACCCATCATAAATGTTAGTGGAGTTCAAAGTGCACCACATGTAAATACAAATATAAAATAAAAGTTCAAGTAATAAGACAAAAGCAATATAATAACACAATCAATTATAATGACTTTTAAAAAATTGCTGTTTAAGCGCAATCTGTTTTTAGGTTCCCTAAGATCCTCTGGGAAGTTGTTCCAACAGCTGCAAGATTAGAAGCTCAAAAGTTGTCCTTTTGCACTGAGGAACAGTTAATGTGTCCCTGGAGGGAGCCGACCCCCCC
>NW_022280126.1:539136-572890 GCF_004355925.1 Anarrhichthys ocellatus
GGTTCACACATAGTCTCACTGAGGAACAGTTAACGTGTACCTGGAGGGAGCCGACCCCCCCCCGGTTCACACATAGTCTCACTGAGGAACAGTTAATGTGTCCCTGGATGGAGCCAACCCTCCCCGGTTCACACATAGTCTCACTGAGGAACAGTTAACGTGTCCCTGGAGGGAGCCGACCCCCCCCCCCTGGTTCCCATAGTCTCACTGCATCACAGCTACTCAGGGAAACATCTCCGGATCCGCCTGTCCTGCCACAACAGTCCCACAGAAATCTCTTGAACATCGTGGTGGAGCGTCCTCAGCAGCTAATGTTTTAAGTAATGGCCTGTGAGGCCTGATAGATGGGTTGTCCCCCCCTACTCCCAGAGCCGCAGGCTCGATGCTCAGAGAGTCAAGCGAATCCATCAAAGCGACAGGATGAATTACTGCTGCAACACCTCACTACCTGTTAGGAACTCCCATCAGCAGTAATTGATTTGATAAATGCTTGAGCATACACAGAATGAGAGACAGAGAGCCACACAGAAAGACAGGGGAATACTTGTAAACCCTGTAACACTCCACAGTCACACCTCTGACAACTTCACTACCAGGGCAACAGGCACCATGTCGGACAGTCCTGACCTCGGCATTTTTTAGAAAACTGTTAAATACTGAAATTAGTACTTTTAATAAGTTCTGATTCCAGTATTGTATTGAAATCTGACTTCCTTTTTTTAGTTCAGCAACAAACTTTGTCCTTCATGTTTGAAAAAAAAACAGTTAAGGTTTATTTTACTGCTGCAATTTCCTCTTTATTTCAGGGCGTTTCCATTAAAATATCTATTTATTCAAATAGAAAATAGCTCTGAGACAGTTTTCTTAATTTGTTTAGTTAGTTCAGTTTATAAGCAATTGCAGATTTCCAGAAAAATGGCAGTGTAGGAGCTTCTGCTCCTGGAGAAATACAGTTGAAGCGCTAACTCAACTGATCTGGACCAAAACGTTTCCACAAAGTGCTGTAACTTACAGAAATGAGATAAATGTTCACGTGTCATTTTGTCATATGGATTGTCTACACTGTAATTTTATTATGGTGGTTATTCTCAACACAACATCTCTGTCCCTACAGGGAGAGGAACCCCTCCTCTGTTGCTCTTCCTGAGCTTTCTTCCATTTGTGTGGGGGAGTCTTTTTATCTGAATGGAAGATCGAAGGACAAGTATGCTGCACAGGTTGTAAAGCCCCTTTCTGATTTCTGATATAGGGCTATATTAATATAATTGTTAATTGTGTTAATTAATAACACTTTATTTTGTACCAAGACCCCTCCAGTCTGGCAACCAAATGCTGTCCACACTTAAGACTGAGAGGCTACTTTCCCTGTTTGAGTCCCAAAGCTGTGGGATAAACATCCCCTTAGTATCTGCTCAGCTCAGCCAGTTCCACATTTTACTAAAGCTTAAAAAAAACCACTTGGTATTTTACCGGTGACTTCATTAGCAGAGCCAGCTGTCTACTGTTATCAGTGTTGTTGTACTTCCTTGACCGTCCCTTGAAAGCAGTTGAAATCTGAAAGTGCACGGGCCTTGAGTTAAAGCTACTACGAGAACTTTCATTTTGCATCGATTTTGGCAGTCCTTGCCGACAAAAGTGTCCGATTACAACAGTCCCTTTAGAAAGCTTTTTACTGCAGCAGGGTCCTGGTTCTGGTTATCCAGGGCCTCGCTTCCCTCCGGCAGGCCCAGCAGAACAGCCTGGGCCTCAAGCAGTGTGGTGTCAGTGTCAGCACGAGCAGCAGACTTGATGGAATTTCCCTCGCACAGGAGCTGCATTCCTGTCCTGCACAGCAGCATAAGCTGCTACACTGACAAAACACTGATAAATGAACCAAACAGACTTTACGTTAGCAGGCAAACAGACACATGACAGCAGCGTGTGCTGTACTAAAGGTGATGTTGACGGAACATTAGCTGACTGAGGAAGAGTCTCCCTGAAACGCCTCCCTGTCTGCTGTCACCTGCAGTGGTCCCTTAGCTTTAACGCTCCTCAACAGCACGGATCTGAATTCTGTCTGTTTTAACTGGGAGCGCTGACGGTAAACAGGGACATGCATGTGAGCATGTTTACACTGTATGTTTGAACAAGGCCACTGCATGGAAGTCCATTTCTCTGCCTGAGGTAGGAAAACACGCATGGATGGCATTGGGATAATGAGAAGGGCCAAAAAATCTAACAATAATAATACAATAGCAAGCAATAAGGAGGAGTACATGTGATTCCCATGAGGAAGGGAGAGGGGTCAGCTTGATAAGAAGAGTTATTCAAGTGAGTCGGAGGAGACAGTGTGGAGAATAGAAAGTCAGAGAGAGCGTGATAACCAGACGAGGAGACAGAGAGGAGGGGTAAATAAGAAAGAGAGATAAGGGAGGAATGGCAGGCTTTTCCTCCTCTTTGTCCTCCAAAGGAGGACCCTCATCCCGCTGACATGTGATTGACAGCTGTCAGACACGGACACACACTCCTCCTGGCTGTTTCCCCTGCCCTCTGCTGTGACTGCAAACCATCCACAGGCAAACAAAATAAATATATAGAACTGTAATTCTGAAAATCAATAGGACCACAATCTCCAGGGCTGTAAGTAATAAAGCCCTGTCATTTACAGCATTTGGCGAGCTGATAAAGACCGTGATTGGTCTATTCCATCATCACCATCGGCCGTCACTCCAAAGAGAAAAAGGACACAAAGGTCTGCGCTGTGAGGTATTGATTAGCAAACCAGGATAAGCTACATTTAAGTCTGTTTATAGCGAAAACGTATTTTGTTATCATTCAAGTTACAATCCATAATTTTGTTAAAGTGTCAAAGAGAGCCACCCGGGGTTTGTGTCATGAAGAAGTAAGGCCATAACAGCAATTTAAAACAGCGGCAGCCCATTTAACCCAGTGGGGTGAAGCTGATTGACGCATGGCAACTAATCAATAATAGCAATTATTCACTCACTTTTGGGACCAAGATGTAATTTCGTGAGAGGTGGAAAATGACTAGTTTTGACTAACAGCCACTCCACTCTTTGCAGTGCCTTTTACTTAAAAAAATTAAAATGTTCCTTCTTTATCAGCCATTTATTTTAAACATGAACTCATTTACTTCACTAGCTGACGTCTATAATAAAAAACTTGCACTTATGCTGATGGAAACCAATAACTGATGATTTGTATGTTTGAATTTGTTAATGTTATAAATTGTTAATGTTTGGGAACTATGAATTATTACAAACTCAATGTTTTTGAAAGTAAATTACGAAATAAACAGAAAATTTGACACATTAGAGGTGGTACACATACTGTACATTAGTACATTTAAAGCTGCGCCAATCGATATTCTTTCAGCGAATTGTTTTGGTTTCCATGCTTGCAAACTCCAACGTCATCAACCCCTTTTCCAGCAGCAGGCATCAAACAAGCTCTAAAAAACCTACTGCACTAACCTGTTCTCAGTCCCAACTTGTACCGACGAGTTGACTAGACACTACCTGTTCAGCATCAAACAGCACACGGACAGTGTCTACTGGATGTGTATATGCAACATTTGCTAACACATTAGCCACATCAACTAAATACGATTATATGTTTACAAATCAATGTTGTGTTTTCAGCTTGTCCCAAAATGTCACAAATTCAACTGATGCAGCTTTAAATTTGCAAGATCCGAGATTGGGAGCATTTTGATTGCCTCTCAACGGCTCTCAACATGGCAAAGGCTCACAGCTAACAGTGCTAACAGCGAGGCTCATAGCTAACAGTGGTAACAGCAAGGCTCATAGCTAACAGTGGTAACAGCAAGGCTCATAGCTAACAGTGCTAACAGCAAGGCTCATAGCTAACAGTGGTAACACCAAGGCTCGCTAACAGTTCTAACAGCGAAAGGAGAAGCTCACACAGGAAGAGTGACTTCATTCTGTTTTTTTAGTTTATGTAAAAAAAAAAACATAACCATAACTTACCATAACAATGAAACATGAATCTCAATATATATACTGTACATATTTTGTCTGCTAGCAACGACCATTCTAACGGAACATTTTAAAACACAACGGCAACAATTCCTCCAAACTAAATGACGAAATTGCTTGTTTTTTATTGCTTTCCAAAGTGACTAATGGGAGCATTTTCTGGTCTGTGAACTGTGCCTGAACAGATCCTGTGTAGACACAGTATTGAGTGTAGGTCATCTGCATATTGGTAGCACTCAGAGCCCAACACACAATCACTGTTACACCCGTAAAATAGAATAAAATGGACTTGAAACAAATAAAACACAAGCTGGTACACTGATTGATTGATAATAGACTGATTGACGCAGCTGAACCGCCTCTTGTGTTAAAGTGTTCACTCCCAACTCGTTAAATACCGATGCCTGACCCCCGACGGACAGACAAAGGCACTGTTAAGAGTCTGTATGCGACTCAGTGTTCAGAACAACTGATGGAGTATAAAGAGCAAGACAGTCCACTTAGGAAGGAGGTTGGGTGGATGGTTGGGTCAAACAAACACAGGACTTTCACCCCGGATACTGCTGTTTGTGTCCCTTGTAAAATCAAGTCAATGCTGATTTATTTTACCTTACTAATGCCACTTATGTAAGTTATGTAACAAATGTCCTTATTTTATGAAACAAACAAACAGTGTTTGATGAGTTGGGAGTGAGAATGTGTTGCCTGTGTAGACACTCACTTATCAGGAACACTGAAGACATTTTAGGTATTTGGACAAATGACCAATAGTGTCATTCTTGTGAGGACAGGCTTGTTGGGATGAAACATTGCTTGTCAAACTTAAGAGGGCACTGATTCCATACCTTTTTCCTGCATTTCATTTTAGTAACTACCTATCCCAGTACAACCCTGTCCCCTTCAAAACATATTGGCTGCAGAAAATTTGAAGTAAATAAACATAATTTCTGGGAGATGGAGTTGACTGCTAAGGATTTGTGGATGTGCAAATCGGTCTGCATTTACCTTCAATACTGTCAGATTTAGGGGGCCAACTTCAAATAACACCCGTTCCAAGGGAAGATTTTAATCATAGACTGTATATAAGAAGCGGACGTAGTCTTCGTGACGTCACCTCTTGGTGATTTCACCGTCGCCATCTTGGATTACAGCCATCACCATGTTTTTGTTTTTTTTCGAAACCAATGAACAGAAGTTACCATATTTGGAATACAGAAGAGTGTTGTAGAGACACCGTATACGGCTGTTGTAGCGGCAGCGACCTGTCAATCACAGTAACCCCGCCCTAAAGCATCCCCTGCTTTATGGTCTGTTTGACTCTAAATGGACCATGAGTTACTAAATGAACATCATGCTGTATTGAAGAAGACTTGAAACTAGAGATTGAGACCATAAACTCATGTTTACAATGTTTACTGAGGTAATAAATCAAGAGAGAAGTAGAGTCATTTTCTCATAGACTTCTACACAACCAGACTTCTTTCTGTAACCGGAGGAGTCGCCCCCTGATGGCCAGAAGAGAGAATGCAAGTTTTAAGACACTTCTGCATTGGCTTCACTCGGAAGAACCGGAGGTTGCCGCCTGATTTTAACACAATTAATCAACTCAAAGCTACTCTGTATGAAAGCATCTGAATGTACATTTCGTTACACAATCACCCAACATGTCAGTTATGAATGTCTTTTTATAAAGTATCTCAACTGTTTCTTTCAGCTGTTCTCTCTACCTTTCCTGCCATCTGCAGTAGAAACACAGAAGGGGAGAGCAATAGCATCGGGTTGTAACTTTGTTGTTGAACCTTACTGACTTTATCATTTGTTCCTCTTCAAAAAAAAACATCTGTGTCGACAATTTGCAGTCTGCTTCTCCTCGGCTGCATTATATATCCGCTTGTTTGGTCGGAGTGACAGCGACGGCACAAACAGCCCCGGCCTGACAGACATGTGGGTGGTGACAACAAATTGGAGCACTGTACTTGTAAAGCAGGCTGAGCATAAAAGTCACTCATGCTCACCTCCTCCTCTGTACTCTTTTCCTTTCCCTGTTCTGTTCCACATCTCACATTTCGCTCATTCATGGCTTTGCACGACAAAGTCAGAAAGTGGACAACAGAGTCGCCGCTTTGAAGATTTAATGCCGGGATTTTTGCTGTGCTGTGATACAAAGACTGTGGAAGGAGAAGAGATATAGCTCATGGATATGTAGGAAATTTGGGTTTAGAAGTGTGTTTTAAGAAATTATAATAGAAGTGTTTAATGATTCATAATTAAGAAACCATAATTAGAAGTGTTTTGGAATACATAATTAGAAGATTCATAATTGTAAAAGTGTTTTAGAATTTGTAGTTAGAAGTGATTTGTAGTTAGAAGTGTATCTTAGTAGAATTTGTAACACCTTTATATTTGCTTATGAAGGTTTTTGCCAAAAGTTGCAAATCCTTATCTTTATATAGAATGTTTGTCATAGAAGTGTTAAGCCATAAAAGACAGTCATTGAATGTATTAAACTGTGAAGAATAGCCAAGGGAAAGTCAGATTTCTAGACAGACATTTGCAGGTTGTACCCGCGCGAGGGTTTTCGGAAGGCTGACGCCAGGAGGAGGCAACCGAAATTAGCCAATCGGAATTAAGATGGACAAAAGGGAGGGGATTTCAAACTGTAAGAGGAAGTGCTGGAAAGGAATTCACTCTCTTTCTTCTCGGCTCTGAGCCTGGAAACATCTGTGTTTCCAGGCTGAGTCGCGAGTGAATAGCTTTTCCGCGCGGATCATATATTATATATTCTGTTAGTAGTGTACTTCATTCTGTAATTGTATTAGCTTCAGTAGGATTAAATACTTTTTAATTGTAAACCAGTTTATGGTAGATTTATTAAGTAGCGACTCTACTGTAGAACAACAGTGGAGCGTGCTCTCCGGCCTTCTCTCTGTGGGGAAGATTTCAGCCTCCACAGATAACTGCAGTATTCAATGAACAGCCGGCCTGTAGATTAGGTTATCTGATACAAGCAGCCCTAAGTGACTGATTTCAGGGACATACATAAAATGTGAGACTATTTATGTGTTTTGTTGGAAGAAATTGTTGCACAACATGATATCTCAGCAGATTTTAGAGCAGACCATCCCATTTTGGTTGGTCAGTGTGGCATTACCAGTTGTCTATGCAGATAGCTGGCCCAAATGCTAAATGTTGAAGGTAGTCCCTGAGGGTGGTGCTTTCTCCCAGACTGCGCAGCACTCCCAACAAGCTACAGAAAGCAAATGATTCATTTGACGTATTGTGCTAATTGTGGTTGAGTTTAGTCGGCGGTTTGAAACAGAATTGAATAGGACCTAACAGAACATAACATTGGGTAAGACAAACTACTTTTTTTGACATATTGTTAACTGACGCTTAATTGTTAATAGCAATCAGCTGTGAAATCTGTACCAGCTTTCAAAAAAATCGACTGGTTCGATTCCAAGTTAGTACATTTCTGTGTCTCTTCGGGGTCGGGCATACATTGTTGGACCCATGAAGACGTCTAAGTCATGGTGGATAAGTGGTCAAGAAAGATTGTGACTTGGACCACTGACATTCAATTCAATTCAATTTATTTTGTGTAGCCCATCCATCCATCCATCCATTTTCCACCGCTTATCCGGGGTCGGGTTGCGGTGGCAGCAGGTCAAGCAGGCCGACCCAGACCTCCCTCTCACCGGCAACATGTTCCAGCTCATTCTGGGGGATCCCGAGGCGTTCCCAGGCGAGCTGGGAGATGTAATCTCTCCAGCGTGTTCTGGGTCTTCCCCGGGGTCTCTTCCCAGTTGGACGTGCCTGGAAAACCTCCAGTGGGAGGCGTCCAGGAGGCATCCTAATTAGATGCCCGAACCACCTCAGCTGACTCCTTTCGACGCGAAGGAGTAGCGGCTCGAGTCCAAGCTCCCTCCTGATGACCGAGCTCCTTACCCTATCTCTAAGGCTGAGCCCGGCCACCCTACGGAGGAAACTCATTTCGGCCGCTTGTAGCCGCGACCTTGTCCTTTCGGTCATGACCCAGAGTTCGTGACCATAGGTGAGGGTAGGAACGTAGACCGAGTGGTAAATTGAGAGGGTAGCCTTTTGTGTAGCCCAAAATCACAAATTACAAATTCTCCTCAGAGGGCTTTACAATCTGTACACATACGACATCCTCTGTCCCGGGACCCTCACATCAGAACAGGAAGAACTCCCCCCAAAAAAAGGAGCATCTTATTCCCTAACAAGCCTACAACATGGGAGGCAACAGTTTAATACCTGATCAAACCGGCAGCTTTTTAAAATCATTACCATGATCGCACTATTATTGTTACCATGACAATGAAGGTTCAATAAAGTTGTGATTTAACCCTAACCACAACATTTCCTTAACCTTAACAAAGTATTATCAGTAAGTAAGAACCCCTCAGGGTGCAATAGGAAGACTCCAGTGCACACTTGGTAAAAGAAGTCTATAAAGAGTTGTTCCTATCAAAGAAGTTGAGCCCATGTTCTGTTGCATCAGTGATGGGCTTCAACTGTAACACACTGTGCTCCACCAACAGGAGCAGTCTCATTCATTTAACTGCAACTAATATGTTTTTAATAACAGTAAATAGTATTTGTGTTGATGATAGATTTAGACCGTTGATAGTCAGAGGATGTAAGACAATAACTCCTCCATAGTGGTTTTTCCTGCTGCATTAGTTACCATGGGAACAGAGCTTGAGATATGTGAGACAAATGAAGCTTAAAATGACACGATCATGTTTTGTGAGACAGGCAAGTGCTCATAACAGTAGCTCTGATGTAACTATTAAAGGATTAGACACAACTGCATCACAAACAAAGTAATGGTGCTTTAGATTTATGATAACTGGAAAACTAATTCCTGGACAGATACAGAACGTTTCACAGGGTTTTAGATTCAATTCAGTATTATTCTGCTCAGAATGTTACAGGTATGCAGTTGTTTGGTCTGGAGTTGTATGCACTGTTAGGGTGGAAAACCTAGTGAAACAGCACTCGCAGCATTTGGTACTGAAAGCTCTCCAGTGAAACACAGACTAATAGAATCCTTTAACAGCTCTTTAGGCTGAAACTGGGTTTCAAATCCTTTCACATTCCACTGCAATGCTACAGAAATAGTCCAATACTGTCAGCCAGTATATGGGTCTAAACCTGGGATGGGAGTGCTCACATGAGTGTTCATCACTCATTGATTTCTTTTACAAGTCATCCGTACATGTTTCTGAAGCGGGGCGACAGCGCTCGCTTGGCCAGTCATTGTAACGTAACAGGATGGAAAGATCTAAAGATGGAGATAACGGACATGGCTGGTGATTCCCATCAGCGGGCGACGTGACTATCGGACTGTGCAGCAGACGTGAGCTCCGATGGCAGATCCATCACTGCCGACGCAGTGGAGGGAGGCGTCCTCCTCCTCTCCATTTCCACTATTTCAGAGAGCAGCATCTTAGCCTGCTCTGTTTCACTGGTCAGTCAAGCCCATCATCAGGTGAGAAAGCAGGGCAATCTATCACTATACAACACCGAAGCCACCGGCTGCATTGTATCCATTCAGTACCAGATCACACAGGTAACTTAGACAGTGTGGTTTCACTGTAGTTAATGACGAACTTCAGCCTGAGCATCTGGAGCTGGAACACGTATCTCCTCAATATATGGATATTATGCGACCTGGTCATGCACTGTAAAAAAAAAAGGTCCTTAGTGAGGAGTGATCAGCAAATCTGTTAGTCATGTACTTGAAATGTGACAAACCTGCTTACTTCTATTACATATGAAAATTACTTTAATATTTTACTTTTATTTAAAATGATCATAATCTGTGTATTCAATCTGGGTGATGTCAGCTCGTCGGAGAGCATCCTTCTGTGTTCTATCAAGTTGTTTGCTTGGAACGCTGCCACACAGTGCTGTAGATGAGAGTAAATATACAGCGCAGTACAATCATAAAGATTATATCAGATCCTACTTTGCATCTATACTTTGATGTGGTTAATGTAATATGTTTGCCAGCTGTATTTTTCATACAAAATGAGAGTAACTCATAATCTGCTGAGCTAGGAAACTGAATACATTCAAATGAAGTGGTCAGTGATTCATTTTATTAAAGGCGGAGTTTCAATGAGGTATTGGAGGAAAAATAAGACTTCTATTGGTGGAAGCAAGTGAACTCTTTCTGTTGATCAGAAAGACACAAGTGAATACTTATATGAAGTATGATGAAGTACCCAGCTATTGGACAGGGCAAAGCACTCAACCAACAACTCACACAGACAAATGTTTCCCTTTTTTATATTTCTGCCTTTTTCCTTTTTTTTTCCTGTTAAAGTGATATTGTTGTTTTCATTTGCTTGTTGTTTTTGCAGAGTTTTTCTTGAGTGTTTGAGGACAGAAGGTGTAATATGTCCCATTTTAAAATGATATATTTTTATCATATCAAAAACCCAATTGGCTGATGTGTTCCTGGGTGGGATGAGGGATCATGTCCTAGCGGTTGTGAGGGAGAAGTATGGATATTTTTAAGCCAACAAAAATGAATAAATAAATATGAGGGACTTTGTCTTCGGTGTTAGGGTTGTGTGCATGGAGTTGAAACCAGTATTATCAGGTAAAAACAAAGTGTCTGGATGCTTCCTGGTCGCATAGGTGAACAGTTACAAAATCTCCGGTTTGAGTTTGGCTGAGTAGCTTGCTTGCATGTCATCCCTTTTCTCTGTTCCGTCATTTCCTGTCAGCTCCACTATCTCCACTATCTAATACAGGCTCCAGCGTATATACCATGTATATCAGAGGAAGCACATGTGCAGAACTGGACATTCCAAATTGGAGGGATAAGGGGTACACAGGACTGAAAAAAAAGAGAAGCTGCCAACATGTCAGTGTGGGAAAAGCTGTGGAGCAGATTTTATGGAGCGTCATTGGAGAGGAGTCAGTGAGCCTCTGATCAGACCAAATGGACCCTGTCGTCAGTGAAGCCATCACCATTACACACACACACTCGTTCTCACATAAATAATAATACTGATTATTTGGCCTGTATGGCTCATTGTCAACACAACAGGAAAATATTAAAAATAATCATTATTTTTCAATTAAATTGGAATTTTATTTTTTAAATAATGGAATCTGTGTTGTTAATACTTTTGATGTTTTGTAAGTTAACACAGTTGAAGTGATGTTAAACCACAGTGAAGGAAAATGTGTGCATATGCACAAAAAACAAATAAAGCTGTTATAGATGCCTTATTACGCATCCAGCACACAAAGCAAATATCTATTCTGATATCTGATGAAAGTAAGTTCAATATTCACCCTTCTTTTTGTCCTTGTTTCCTCCACCACCTCCTGAGAAAGAAAGCATTCTAAACTCTGTCTGTGTGATGCAGCGTCGGAAATACACGAGGGCAAAGGGAAAAACTTCCCCTAAGAAATATAATGTTGCCCCTGATATCACTAGGAGGGGCAAAAAATGCCCCCATAATTTCCTCTAATAATAATGATAATTTATTGAACTTGTCAAAAACATCGTACCCTATATGACCCGGTCCAGTTGCCATAGAATGGTTTTGATTTTCGTCTTGACTGATGTTGCGTGTGCGTGAAGAACCGAACGTTCTAAACGAATAAATAAATGGAGCGCTTCTTAATCAGACCTGTGACTGCGAGACTGTGGTCAACTCAGCAGACACTTACATGTTAGTGCACCTATATGCTGACATTCACGGTAAACGCATTCAAACGGCACAGATCGGGAGCGAGTGAAGGACTTTGGAAAGTTAGCGGAAAGATTAACGTGAGACAACATCCGGTTTCTTCAGACGAACATCCGGTTTTCAGAATAAGATGCCAACAAAGTATACATATTGCATAATGGAAATTAGATTAAATGAATTATATTCACATTAAGTATAAAACATGCTACCTGCATCTAAATTGTGCGTAAAGTGTCTTTATTCTTTGATTTGAGGGTTGCTGGAAATGAATAATACCTGACTGACAGTCAATTAAGATATTTTACGAAGTAAAAACTCTGAACTGAATTTGTACCTTCAAATGGCACATTTTTTTTTATTTTTAAGGTGCTGTAAAAAGGTTTTTCTCAAAAATTCCACACAATGACTAATGCATAAGTTCAGGACAAAAATGGGTAATATCACAATATTTGAGGTGCTACAAAAATATCTTTCTCAATAATTCCATACAATGACTGATGTATATGTAATCAAGGCATCGTTGACTTAATAATTGTTAATAGTTGTTTAAAACATTTAATAATAACAATAAATAACCACAAATAAATAAGAGTAAAATTGAATATGATTGTCTGATTTATGTTTGTTTTTGTTCAAAAAATCTAAGAAACCACTTTGAATCTGTAGACTACTGCCTAATAGTCTTATTATTGCCATTTGATGACAATTGCTCGTATATTGTAAGCCTAAATAAGTATATTTATTATTTTGAACAAAGGTTAAATGTTATTTCACAAGTTTCAAAAACTGCCCCCAATTTCTTTTTTAATGCCCCTGGATTTCAGTCAGTGGGGGCAAAAATTGCCCCCTAAAAAATATGTAAATGTCCTACCCTGGTCTGATGTTTGGTGCTCGGCCTGTGCTGTGCAGTGAGTTTATCAGAGCTGTTTTCCTAGAATTTGAAGTTAACGGTTGATGAGAGTGCTGAGACTGAATCAAAACAGTAAAGCTGTGGGCCAATAAACCAAAAGAATAAACTGAAAGATGCTAAAAGGCCTCACAAAGCCCAGGGGAAGCACAGAGTTGGTGAAGATTCTCTATAGTCTCGAAGAATGACGCCTTTCCCATTACACAGAGTCATGTAACGGGAGACACAGGTGAATGAACTAGATAGCACCATGAAACTTCCCCAGTTGACTACTTACATTGAGACACATTTCTGTTCTGAAAATCGATGTCTAAATTAGCAAATAAAGCATTATCTTATCAAATATGTGCTCATTTTCAAACATTTCCAAAACAGAATTCTTAACATTGGATAATGCCAGGTTAAACATGTGTTATTGACATATTAGAGTCAATGGTTTCTCTTTATATTACACAGAATTTGTGTAATAGATGCTGAAACACTTCAACTTTTCGCCACGTTTATGGGAATAAAATGTATAAATGAGTCTCTGAATGATATATGAATAAACCCCTGTGTTAACCTTCAGAATGAAAAGGTTTGGTGTCTGTAAGAGCTACTGAAGTGGAGATGTCTGGCTCTGAGTATAAAGAAAAACTTATGAAGAGAAAAGGTCCTGTAAAGAGATGTTTTGCACTGCAGGTGAACCGGGTGGAACATTTAACATTTAGATATCACCACCAGCTGACTAATAACATGAAGACAGTTGTTCTTTTTAATACAAATGTTCTGAAATGTTACATTCAAATTTGTAAATGAGGCATTATCTAATGGTAACTTTTGGTGAATTTAGGAGAAATCTAGACACAAATACACAAAGTAGTAAAATAAACTCCTGAATGAGTATTTTGGATGTTTTCTTTCCACCAGTTTGAAAGAATCCATCTTACGGAAGCCAGATAGACTAGAATAGAATAAAACTTGTTTTTCTCCATGATTCATTATTAATATAAAACAAATTAATGAGCACGGCTTTAAAAAACAGTTAAACTATATTTTCATTTTTGTTGATTTTAAATGTAAAATGTTCATAAAACAAGATGGAAAAAAGAATGCAGGTGTCTGAATCTGAAAATGAGTGCCACCGAACAGGATGTTGAGTCGTCTCATGTGAATGCAGATGTTGGTGTGAGCGTTGGAGAGGTCTGCTCTATTACTTCAGCTATGACGAGCCGGGCGCATGGCGGACTCCGGAGCCAGAGGAGTGCCTGGAGATGTAAAGCAGGTTGGACGAGGTTATCTAGTCGCTTCAGAGACACTTCTCTCTGCCACTGTCTCTCTCTCTCTCTCTCTGCTTCAAAGTGCTGCTATCAAGGTGCCACACTCTTCACCATAAACGGATTGCTCTATGTGGAGAGGGAAGCGAGGGGGGGGTGAAGCTCCCCTCAGGATCAAACCTGGGTCGTGAGTCAGGCTGGATTTCCTGAGAACAACGCCCTTCAACGATCAGCTCCAGCTTTGACCTCTGAACTGTGAATGCGATTAAAAATGTGGAGCAGCGTGTGGAGGAGAGAATAGAGGCTGTGGCCATTAATCACAGATGCCTACCGCCTCAAACATACCGTCCACACACACACACACACACACACACACACACACACACACACACACACTGATGACATTCAGGGTGCAAAGTCAGACTGGGTGGTTGTTCTGGTAATATTTGAAGGAGATTCCACTCCAATTAAACACCATAAAAGATCTAAATCCCCCCACAAAGATCCGAATAGCCATCCCTGCAATGATGCATGCAGAGAAGAAAAATAACCAGGAGCCCAAAGTGCCCATTCCAGACAGCGCAGTAGGTGCTATTATCATTGACTTTATGGCCAAACACCAAGGTCAAGTGTTGTTTTGGCTGTTTGTGGGAGCGTGCGGCTGCCTGGGGAGGCTGAACTCAGATCAGACGGGCAGGGACTCAGAGGCAGGATCACATAGGTTACAGTTCAGGCAGTATAAAGCAATGCAACAACACCGAGTCACCTTCACGTGTCAATTCCTAAGTTGTGCACCATCAATCTTTCTGCCTAGACTCACAGCAGCACTCTGATTGGAGGGAAGAGGTCGGCCTCACACGAGACACCTCAGTTTCAAACTTACTTATTTTTTGAAAACCTCATTTCTTTTTTCCAATTTTAATATTTAATTTGAATTCCAGCTTTAGAGTTCTGGCTGTATGAGCCATTTAGCATTACAAATATACAGAAGGGAACATCAGTAAACATTTCTAAACCGAGGCCAGACCGAGTACAACTGAAACAATTAGTAGATTAATGAATTTGTCAATCAACATCAAATTAATTAGGAAGTATTTTGACAATCGATTTACCTTTTCAGTCATTTTTCAAGCAAAAAATGACAAACCTTCACTGGTTCCAACATCCAGTGAATTTGTCACCTGAATATCTTTGGGTTTTGGACTGTTGGTCAGCTGAATTGATATGACACATTTTCAACATTTTATAGACAGAATGAATCAATTAAAACAAATCAAAAGCTTAATGAATAGAAAATAATCTTTAATTGCAGCCCTAACTAGAACAAAATTAAAACCTGATCGCAGGTTTAATGCTAATGACGATATCAATATTTGAGACTCAAACAAAATATGAAGATGGTATTTCAGCATATAGTCTTTTTTCATTTGAACAAGACATATGAAAATAACTATATGCTATTTCTATACTGCCATTTCGTATACATATATATAATATACATATACACCACATGCTAAGTGTGTAGTGTGTGTTTACTATTTAGTTTAATCTTCAATCAGAAAATCTCTGACACCTGGAACCTCCTTAGGAAGAATGGACGTGTGCAAGGCCTCCGAAGCCCCCCTGGAGTCCTTTAAGCACCCCTGAAGCTCCACTTTGAGAGCCAGCTACGTATATGAAAACATTTTCCGCAGCTGGCGACCACTTGTCACTGCCTTGAGAGGCAGCGGAGCAACTAGGAGGAAGCCGGTGACTGTAACAGAGCTGGGTAACTGGGCTGAGCTAAGGCCACTGAGGCGGCGGCGGTGGGGGAATTGCAGTGTTGCTCTCTGAGACTGAACTCTCAGCCCTTTTGTACTCGCCTCTCGCTGGCAGCCGGGCTTGAATAGTTCCAAAGTGACGCCTCCATGCTGCTTTAAAAGCGAAGTAGCACATAGGTTGAACAAGGAACAGAGAGAAATGTTCACTTAGTCGACGTCTGGGCTGGAAAAAACACAACCCTCTCAACACACTCTCCCCTGCTACCACTTGATTTGTGTGTGAGTGCGTGTGTGTGTGTGTGTGTGTGTGTGTGTGTTCAGTCTCCCAGCATGTGGGTATTTGTGCGAATGCCTTTGCTATATAATTGAATTAATACCAGCCCGCTCTTGAATTCAGCTTCAAAGAGCTTAATGAAAACATATTGCATTTTTTTTAATTATTATTAGAGAGACGGGGGTCGGGGGGGAGAGGGTTCACACTATGTGAGCTGTGCTGTGGGGATCTCAGTGGGACTTTCTTTGCTCCCCACCGCGTGGACTGCGTGACACTGCAGGCCCCATTTGCACTGTTTGATAATAACACTTTAACGTGACTGCTGTGGCTGTCGCCAGTGGTCCACTGCATCTCCCAGGGAGAGAGGAGGGAGAGGGGGGGAGACTTTTAAGTCACAGTGCCTCACCGAGGCCCACACAGAAACACATCTGCCAACTTTAAAAAAACAACAACACTTTCAGCAGTGTCAACATGGCTCGAATCCTTAAATCCTTAAATTACAGTGAATAAGAGAGAGCAACATAATGTAGCAAATTCACACCAGACATAGGCAACTCTTAACTAGACAACACAAGTGTGTGTAAAAGACGTAAATAGAATAAGTGTATACATTATAAATAAACATTTAAATTAAATGAAACTGGACTTTTAGCAAAACAATAAATCAAATCAAACAAACGTGAATTCCAGAATTGAAATATCTGCTTTCAAAATGCCTCCTCATGGTCTTTCAGCTGCTAACCCAACCACACAACATGCACTATGGAATGATTCGGCATATCTGACAACTTAGTTTAAATGAGGGAAATCACAGTAAACAACAATTTTGTATTGTATTAAAATGATATTGAATTCAAATCAATTTTCCTAAGTTTGATTATGGATTATGAAGCTGTGTGTAGTATAAGACAATAAACTGAATTTAACACGACACCTTTACACTTGTATCCACGTAAATGTCTCTGAATTAAATGTACCTGGGTGCCATTAACATAAAGTATGGAATAAAATCACGATAACGCCCGATGGCATGCTGCTGTCCAGGAACAATAGGAGGTGTGTTAATGAAATAGTGGGCCCGGTGATCGTCCCGCTATGTGGTGCGTACTGTATTGCTGTCTACCTGCGCTGGGCTGTTATCGGGGTCAAGGCGCGGCTCTCAGACAAGAGGCTTAAGCGGAGACAAGAGCCTTAAACACGGAATAAAACCATCAAAGTTCAGCTCTAATCCCCGCACATGTGGATAAGGCTGGCTGTTAACGGGCTGCACAATAAGCTCTGTTGACTCTGGGCGGAGAGGCATTGTGTGCCTGTTTCCTTTTCCAGCTACACAATTCAACTCGGCCAACTGGAATCATTAGAGACACCGAGTGGATTTCATCACCACTGCGCAATATAAAACACACCTTTCCCTCGACAGTATGAATTTTAAAATAAATGAATGTCTATAAATGACGTCAAGCTTGTGAATTCACAGCAGACAGACAGCACAGGAGTGTTTAAGAGGAAGAGGAGTTGCCAACATTTGGATCCTGCAGTCAAACATGTTTCAAGCAGAGAATGTTGTTAAAAAGAGGTCAAACAATACAACTTTAAATCTGACTTTTACATATTTACAGTCCATTTAAAATGTATGTTTTTTTAATTAAAATACAAACTATTATTGTTCGGCCTGCTATTATTCTCATTGTGTCTATGCAGCATTTTCCATAAATACTTTCAGCACCTTGGAGAGCTCCACGTCCACCTGCTGCGTGTTTTACTTTGCGTGTTAGCTTTTGTATAAATGAAGAAGTCACACACATTTACACACCAAATTCACTGTATACACAGCCTGCAATACCACCAACGAGAGGTTCAAACCCAATATACGGGATTATTAAAATGTCAGTATGTTTATAACTATATTTAATACAATTATTTACAGGCATTCATATTCATTTCATAACGTAAAATAATTCCGATTTCTAAGTGATTACACCTGTAGACTGTGGGCTGAAATCCATCAGATGACGTGTTTTTTTTTATCAATTAGAAATACAATATTAGAAAACTACGGGTACAAAACACAAAATCAAATTAAAAATGGACCTTTTTGTCTAATTAAAGAAGAGCCGGATTCAGGCTTTCTCTCTGTTCAGGCCTAATATTCCACATGAGATCTAAAAAGTAGACAGAGAATTTAAAAGGTTGTGGAGAATCAATTTATTCTCTTTTTTTGTTTTTCTTCTATTTGTTTGTGTCGGAGACTGATATCATCTTTCTGTTGTGTCACAATAACACTAGAATAAAAATAACACAGTAAAGCCTCACTCGGTATGTCAATTTAAACACGATAAAATACTTCAACTAAACTGTGTATCGAGTATATTTTCATGTTTATAAGCAGAAATCAGTTATCCTCATGTTGTTATTAAGGTTGTATTTAACCGCGGGATGTTGGTGGTTTTTTTCCAAGCATTGAACTAAACCGAAAAAAACAAAATAGCCATAACGTATGTATTCTTTTACTGGTAAAATATCCAGTCAAACAAGGCTCGAACAAGAGTCTGTCATCGGGAGCCGGTCTCAGGCGCTGTGGGTTGAGTTCTTTGGTTTGCTATGGCGCCCCCGTGAGACGGTTTCACTGTGTGTGCCATTTAGTGACCGCTGTTTTAGGTATCCGATGTCTTCAGCATTGAAATAACAACCTTGAAATATCGTGACAAATATTTCATCTGCATTATATTATTTTTCTACGTGAAAACCCGATTTCCTCAGCAATTACTGCATTTTACGCACAGCGGTATCCCGCGGGAAAGGACCCGCCAGGTGCGACTTTCACTGCCAAACACTTCTACAAACGGAAGCGTTGAGATAAAGTTTTACTCACACATGACATGATGCACTGTACAACACTAGTAACCGAGCAGCCGCGTCTCTCCAGTGTGCGGTGAAAATGCGTCTGGAAATGCGCATGTTTAAGAAAATAATACCAATGATGGCTTTTAAACTATTGTCGGAACAGAGCGAAGGGGAGAAAAGTTGAGCTAGAAGTATACAAGGCTGAGACTCACCAGGAAAAGTGCAGGTGTCAGGAGGAACACTGCGCACCAACACGTCACCTGCATCCTCTCAGAGCTCAAAGTTCCACTAATTTCCCTCGGTTGGTAGTTGCGGCTTTGCGGACCATAAATCCACCTGGTATCCGCCTCACAGCACGGTCGAGCCCCTCAGCAGCCCAGGCGAAAAGGACACGACGTACCCCATGACCGCGGAACAAAGGTGAGAGTTGGATACTTGTGGTGGGGGGGGGGGGCGGGGGGGGGGGGCGGATGAAGATGCTGCTGCTGCTGCGGGCTGTGATGGTGATGGAGGGAAGGTGGGGGCGACACACGGCGGTTACTTGAGAGTTAATCCAGGTAGAGAGAGCGGCAGGGTCATAGCTGTGAGCAGGCTCGGGTCCTGATTGTCTGACAGTTTGGCGCGCGCAGCAGGTCGGAGCGCTCCGATCTGAAGAGAGCGGCGGGGCTTTCCGCTTTATAACACGCGCCCGCGACACAACCAAGGGAGATTCTAGCTCTAGGTTTGGGGAGGGCAGGGGACGAGATGAGGGAGGGGGGAGGGGGAGAGGCAGGAAAAAGACGAATAAAACGAGAGGAGATTGGTCCAAGACGCAGCGAGGACGAAGAAAGCGAAGTTTTCTCTCTCTCTCTCTCTCTCTCTCTCTCTCTCTCTCGCGCTCTCTTTCTCTCTCTCTCACTCTCTCTCCTTTATAAACAGACGCTCGTGAGGAAAGGCGTCTCACCTTGGCTGCTGGTTTGTGTGCTTGATGTAGATGAATGAGCTGACATTCACAACTCCGCTGCCAATAACTCCAGGCAGCTCCCGTCTTCCACCCAGCCCCAAACAAGAGTGCCCCAAACCTGAACAAATACGGCACACCAGCTGTTGTTCATGATGTGATTCCAATATATTAATAATCACCTAAAACCTACTGCATTATTGCAAATAGTACTGCTGAACACAACATCCCCAACATTTGCTGAGGATCCAACAATGTGTTTCGCATTTTCACATATTGGCATACTTCAGCTGCAAACATCTTCATTTCGTTTTGTCATGCTAGTTGTTGTATTTGAACTTCAATATTCTTAAAACAAGTGAAAACATCTACAGTAAGAATCTTTCAAGCTTTTTACAAGACACGCTGTATTTTCAGGACATAGTTGGGCTGTCCTGGCTGACACGCCTCTTCAATGTCGCATGGGGGTCGGGACTGGCAGACCGGGGTGGTGGTTCCCATTTTCAAAAAGGGGTACCGGAGAGTGTGCTCGAACTACCGGGGTATCACACTACTCAGCCTCCCGGGGAGGGCTTATGCCAGGGTGCTGGAAAGGAGGCTCCGACCGTTTGTCGAACCTCAGATTCAAGAGGAGCAATGCGGATTCCGTCTCGGCCGTGGAACAGTGGACCAGCTCTTTACCCTCGTAAGACTAATGGAGGGGTTCTGGGAGTTTGCCCAACCAGTCTACATGTGCTTTGTGGACTTGGAGAAGGCTTTCGACCGGGTCCCTCGGGGGTTCTTGTGGGGGGTGCTGCGGGAGTATGGGGTGCCGGACCCGTTACAACGGGCGATCCGGTCTCTGTACGACTGCAGTAGGAGCTGTGTCCGCATTCTCGGCAATAAGTCAGACACGTTCCCGGTGGGTGTTGGCCTCCGCCAGGGCTGCCCCTTGTCTCCGGTCCTGTTCATGACTTTCATGGACAGGATATCTAGGCACAGCCTGGGGGTGGAGAACGTCAGGTTCGGGGGTCTCGGGATCGCCTCTCTGCTGTTTGCAGATGATGTGGTCCTGTTAGCCTCCTCGGATCGTGACCTCCAGCATTCACTGGGGCGGTTTGCAGCCGAGTGTGAAGCGGTGGGGATGAGAGTTAGCACCTCCAAATCTGAGGCCATGGTACTCTGCCAGAAACCGGTGGATTGCTCCCTCCAGGTGGGGACAGAGTGCCTACCTCAAGCGAAGGAGTTCAAGTATCTCGGGGTCTTGTTCACGAGTGAGGTGTAAGATGGAGCGGGAGATCGACAGGCGGATTGGTGCGGCTGCAGCAGTAAAGCAGGCGCTGCACCCGACCGTCTTGGTGAAGAGGGAGCTGAGCCGGAAGGCAAAGCTCTCAATTTACTGGTCGGTCTACGTTCCTACCCTCACCTATGGTCATGAACTCTGGGTCGTGACCGAAAGGACAAGGTTGCGGCTACAAGCGGCCGAAATGAGCTTCCTCCGTAGGGTGGCCGGGCTCAGCCTTAGAGATAGGGTAAGGAGCTCGGTCATCAGGAGGGAGCTTGGACTCGAGCCGCTACTCCTTCGCGTCGAAAGGAGTCAGCTGAGGTGGTTCGGGCATCTAATTAGGATGCCTCCTGGACGCCTCCCACTGGAGGTTTTCCAGGCACGTCCAACTGGGAAGAGACCCCGGGGTAGACCCAGAACACGCTGGAGAGATTACATCTCCCAGCTGGCCTGGGAACGCCTCGGGATCCCCCAGAATGAGCTGGAACATGTTGCCGGTGAGAGGGAGGTCTGGGTCAGCCTGCTTGGCCTGTTGCCACCGCGACCCGACCCCGGATAAGCGGAGGAAAATGGACGGATGGATGGATGGACGCTGTATTTTCTAGAAATGAGTGTCAGTGTCAAAACAATAAAGAATAAGACCCTGCGCTACTGTACAGAACATGTACGGAAGCCCTGAGAGGCGAGTGAGAGAGATAACTGTGGTGATCTGTTTTCTATTCCATTCTAGTTGTTTTGTCTCCTGTGGTTACAGAACAGGTGGGGAAAGGCTTTGACCGGATAATAATTCTAGTTTCTTAAAGTTTTTTTTTCATTCGTAAAACAGATGTGAGAAAAAGTTTTGCCAATTTTTTTTTTATCAGTATAATTTTGGTTACAAAAAGACATTGGGGAGCAACTCCATGTTCTAAATATTAAAAACTCCCCTGGAAGAAAACATGCTGTCATCGCGTTTAGAAGACGGGGCAGATGCACTTCAGCCTCTTGTGGCGGAAATGATTATTACAACAAATAACATTTCAAAAAACAATCCTGACAAACAATAACAACATCCTGTGAAAAACGTTTTTTCCTTCTGTTTTTTACAGATGAAAGCGAAGAACCGTAATAAGATTTCGCCCAAACTTTTTTTGACCTGTTCTTCAGTCACACGGGAGAGAAAACAACTAAAATCAGACTCACCAGATTTATTCTAACTCACTTGACTCTCGGGGCCTCGTAAAAATGTCCCTTGATTGTTAGAAAATATACTAAAATGTTCTTTGCATTTCCACCAGTATCCACAGGTCTCACACAACCAATTCATCTGAAGGATTATCCGTTAATATGTCATTGGTTTGAAGAGAATAAGACTTTGGACTCAAATTATACACAACATACTTTGCCTGGTTAGTGATGCAGCCGTGGATGACAAGGACTTTTGCAATGTAGGAAATGTCATATTTAATAGTTTGTGTGATGACAGCTTAGACAATTTCACCGATGAAGACCATGAGATATGGTTGAAAGACTGAAAATTATAGTAAGTGGACTATTGAGTTGACACTATTGTGCTACTCATATGAGAGTGAAATTATACATCCAGATTTGTGTATTAGAAAGTGCAATTAAGAATCATGTTTGTGTGTTTCTATACATGAGTGAAAGCCGGTGTGTGTGTGTGTGTGTGTGTGTGTGTGTGTGTGTGTGTGTGTGTGTGTGTGCACTCTATGCCGGCAGAGACAGGACAAGGTGACTGAAGCCTGCTCAGGTGCTGAGTGTGTTTCTGAGTCGGGGGGGTAGACAGATAGGATCCTTTCTGTGGAGGGAACAGACGGGGCGGGGAGGTGAGCAGAGAATAAAAGACAGGAGAGGCTGTGCTTTCATAAATCCCCAGCAGTCTCATTGCTACAACATGGCAGTGGTCAAGCATTGTCGCCATGACTCAGCCAGCGGGGCTGATGGGATCCTGCTCTGAATGGCCCAGATAGCCTTCACAGCCCCAGCATGGCATGCAGTGGTAGAGCAGGCAGAGATAAATCACCAGAGACCGTCCCACTTCCATCGTGGTGGTAATGAAGCGCAATCTGCTTCTATGGTTAAACTAAAGGGCCCATAATGATCAAGATTACCGTGTTTTTTAGATTCCAGTGTATTACAAATGTGCAGAGTCCAGTAGGGTCAGGACTAGGGACCAGATCCTAAGCTGACCCCTTTATACTACGGATATACGTAAAACACATGACTTAACTTAATCAAGGGATTTGCAGACTCGTCCAATATAGACATTCACTTTCACTTTGAGTTTCACTTTTAACTTTTGTTGTTGCTCGTCATTGATGTGCCTGAGTGGATGTAAGGCAGTGCCTGCTGTGCAGAACATATTTCTGTTGTGCAGTGCCTTTTGGGAGTATTTAGAAGAATATATTTCTCACTGAACTTTTTCAAAATTTCGTCGAAATGAGTAATATTGACACACTAACACACTTATTTACAGCAACCGCAATATATTTTATAATTAATAGATAGACAAATGTGATCCTGTGATTTTACAGAATTGGTGTATATGTTCTGCCTGGATATGGGTGAGGGAACATACCAATCATTTTCTATATTTGAAACAATATATTTTTAATCACATATCAATCCAGTGCTGTTGATTTTCTAAAACATAAAAAAAACGTTTTTAGTCTTTTTACCAGTGGCTTCCTTTACTTTGAGATTGTTATGTTTCAGCGGTACTTGAGTTAAACATTTGCATTCATTCATTTGGAACATGCTTTTGTCAGAAGTGGCCTACAATAAATGCATTGGACCTCCATACATACATGTTATACATTTCTTCTCAACCAACTGGTTCGAGTATGTTCAGTACTGCAGTACTTTTGCAGGTAATGAGACTTTAGTAAATGCATGTTAAGACTGTGTAGGAATGTAGTTGTCAGTGCCGACTGATGTAAAGAAGGCTGATCTGCATTTTCATACAATCATGATGGAACACTGACAATTCAAGTTTCGAGTGAAATGAATGGAAGAGCTGCCTGAGAGGTTGAAAACATCCGGAATATTATTGAAGTGAACATATTGTGTCTTAGAAAATAGTTAGCAAAGCTGCAAGTTCATATAGTGTACTTTTTACAACATTTATTTCTTTAGTTAAATATACAAAATGAGATGTGTGATTCACTTCATTCATTCATTGGACATGCTTTTCATGTTACCAGAGTTCTGTTGTTTAGAGGTGAACCAGGCTAATATCTAATATGTCAGCCTAGCTTTTCTCTGCTTGTTTTGTTTATGGAATAATTAACATTTGAAATGCAAGAGTGCATTGTAAATCACAAAAGGGAAATAATATATTAGGTTAGAATTTGAAAAAAGAATTATTCGTTCCCCAAATTCTTCCTCCATAAAGACCAAAAACACTTTTCTTTAGAATAGGAAAATTACATAATGGCACAAAAATCGAATGTGGAAGAAATATTATGGCCAGACAGGAACATTGATACTGGCTGATTCTGCAAAAGCCAAGATGATGTTTACTTTATACATTCGGTCCTACAATTCTTTCTCTTTACAATATCTATATACAATATATTTATCTTCCAGACTAAAGAAAACCTCCAAAATTCATGTCTTTATTTCAATACTTTGTCCGTTTGTGTCGCTGGATTTCACCTAAATTCCCCAAAAGTTACTACTAGATAATGCTTCATTTACATATTTAAGCATAACATTTAATACAAAGAAATGTCAGTGAGAGTTTCATGGTGACATTGTTTAGTTCATATGGTTCATCTGAAGTGTTTTCAAAATATATGCAATTTTGAAAATGTTACACAAAATTTCAGAAAACTTGTGATTGTCTTCATGAAGGTAATCACGTTTTCCATATCTACCTGGGGTGTCTTGCAAACTATCTTTCAGTAAATGGATGTAGTATCGTGCCTTTCTAGTCTCCTGACCACTCAAAGCGCTTTGACACCAAATGTGATTCACACACATTCGCACAGCCGACGGGAGCAATTTGGGGTCGGGCTTGTTGTCTTGCCTAAGGACACGTTGTCACGGACTACAGGAGCCGGGGATCGTACCGCCAATCTTCTGATTGAGAGAAGATCCGCTCTACCTTCTCAGCCACAGTCACCCTCATTACCATAAAGGGTACGACAACTCTTAGGGTTCAGGAGTGCTTGTGGTTAGTGTTAGGTGAACACGAACAGTGTTCTGTAGTTCACACTACTTCCTACTTTGTCACTGGATGTAAATCGCGTTGTAATTCCAACGGTAACCGGGCTGGTTCAAACTGTTCATTTTCATGCAGCACCTGTGAGGTTAACAGGCGGCCTGCAAAAGTTGGAAATGTTCAAATGTATAGTCGACATTCCCTTAATGATTGTGAAAATATAACAAAACTGGCCTCCGCAGACATCGAGCATAGAGACGCCTCTCATCCGATAGCGCTTTGGCCTTGCTACTGTCAAAATGTACGTAATAAAAGGGTGAATAAAAATGCTAAAGCTATTTCGTGCTTTGACTAATGCTTTGGAATGGGCTCCTAGTCACTGACATAGACAGCCAGCAGGGAAATATGAGCCGCGTTGCATTTCAAGGGCACTGTAGAGCATCAGCGAAGCACAGAGAGTTAGAACTGAGCCACTGAGTTGTGTCAGTGTCACAGAATGAGACCAATTCACTAGAGTGATGTGAGCGCCCGCCAGCCACTACAGAAAAGGAGCGAGAGAACATTTCTAACTTCTCAATCAAACACCTGCTCTCCTTCCTCTTCTCAGCACCGGATCTCTCACTGATAGAGTATAATCAGGAGGTCAAGTTGCTAATTTTCCAAGCTGACCTTTTGGTGCCATTCAGTGCCGGGGGAGGAAATGACAGGGTAGCCTGTTCCTAATCGCTTACCATTGGGCTGTAAAGAGGAGGGACAAGAGATAAAGACAAGAGAGTGGAAGAGGATGATTGCCCAGCTGAGTGATGCTGGCGTGCGGCACCATGAATATGTTTGGCTGGCTTTGCTCCACCGCCCGATTGTGAGGGCAGATGTTGCCACGGACCCTCAGGCGTGGCCGTGACACGGTGGCAGCAGGTTTTTGCCGTGGCTGCCGCCCAACCAGCTGCCATCTGAAGTGTCACTCAGCACGAGGGATGGGAGTCAAACTGGGCTTGACCAAAAGGGGGCCGAGGGCGCGCTTCGCACCGCATGTGGCGACAAAAGGCCCGGCGGTCGGCTAGTCACGGTCGAGGCTGCCAGTGCTTTTCAGGGAGATTGCGAAAGGGTGGGCGGGCCGAGGTGGAGCTGACAGAGACAAATAGCTGAGCGGAGCGTCGGTCACAGGATGCAGCTGCTGCACATCAATTGCTTCCTCATCACAATTAGAATGACTGCCGGCTTCACCGTCGAGGAGCGGGGACGGAAACTCGAGCTTCCATTTGGCTTATTGAAGGGTGCGAATGCAAGTCTTCAAGTGAAAAGGCAGCCGGAGATTTGAGACTCAATTTATCTGAAAACTTTCAGAACTTAACTTGGGTAAAGTAGCCTTTTGTCTTCATGCTGCTGTAAACCATAAGGGAGTCTACAAGCAAAATAATTCTTGAAAAAAGGGAAAGGAAATAGAGAATACAGGATAAATCCGGTTTATCACAACCTGAGTCTCATGTTTTGTAGCTGTGTCCATTGTTTCTATTGGTGAAGATAACATTGAACTCGCAGGTTTATTGCTGAGATCCGGGACTAATTCACGTTGGATGATTCTGCACCTCACAATTTATCTCCAATGACAATTTGAAGTACCAGTGCAGACAGTAGTGTGTCCTGCATGCAGCGGTAGAATGTAACTAAGTACTCAAGTACTTCAGGGTAATGTTGAAGTACTCCATTTTATGATACTTTATACTTTTGCTCCACTGTATATATACATATTATAAATCAATTCATCCTTTTAAATGATTATTATAGATTAAGCAACCCATCTCTATATTATTAGTTGCTCCATCTTTACCAGCTGCATCTTTAGTATTACAAACACATGAATGCATCAATGATAACAATCCGGGAATATTATTGAAATGGGCCATTCCTGCATAATGAGTACTTTTACTTTTGGTACTTTAGATAAATGTTGGTGCTGATGCTTTTGTACTTTTACTTAAGTAAGAGTTTGAATGTAGGACTTCTCCTTGTATGTTTTCACTGTGGTATTGATATGTTTACTTCAGCAAAAGATTGAATTACTTCTTCTGTGGTGGCGTGTGTAGCGTGTCCAACTTTGGAAACCCATCTAATCATACTGTGCAGGGTCAGGATTACTGCAATGTTGCCACTGAAAGTTAAATGATATTGTCAGTGAATGTAAGCATTATTTATTTACTTTTTTGAATCGTGGAATCAGGTGTTAAACTAACCAAACTTGTATTACTAAACCAGCTGATTTCGAGGCTAAAGAGAAGGTCAACAACCTGAGATAACATAACATACATTTGGGAAATTGATAAAGGACATTGTAGCTTTGCTAAAGATATACTTCTTTAAAGCATCAACGGGGCATTTGTGCAACATTGTAGAGGAAATGAGGGGAGCAAATGACATGCTACGAAGGTTTGAGGATGTTGAAGTTCCATCTTCACCACTAGGCCACCAAGACATGACAGACATGACAGACAATTCGAGTTATTTGTACGAATCTAGCATGAAAATCGATCTGACCACGCAGGAACAAGAACAAGAGAAGAACAACCTGCTCCAGCCGTAGACTCACTCTGTTTTCTCCAAAGGAAATTCTGCTTTCAGTTATGGATCCTTTTACCAGCTGAAAATGAAAAGTGAAATTACAACTCCATACTAAATATATGGATTGAACAACATCACATCTTGCTTCTCTTGTTCCTCTGGTTTCTTCTGCTATAGATCATCACAGACCAGCTTGCTGCTGAACACTGTGCTGTGTGCAGTGGACTGATGTTCGGGTGTCTGAGGACTCTGGTTTCTAAAGATGATGTAAAGACAGAAAACATGAACGATATTTAATCAGAGCTGTCCGTGGTTTTCCTCTCTCACACACCACAGTATTAGCAGCCTTTACTGGAAGCTTCTTTAAGACAGACCACCACTTGACTGAGGCAGTGCTTTATTTTATCGGGGGTAGATGATCAGTTAAAGGAGACATCTTTCTATCTTTGGGCTCGGGGGGAACAGAACTTAGAAACAGAGATGATCTTTAGTGTTTGACCTAGTATCCTTAATCACATTTCTCTCCAGATCTTGATGTCTCTGAGGTCGCAGCAAAGTCACCCGTTTGAAGTGGGTTTTACAACATGACTTCATTGATCAGGGCAGCCTTTTTCTTCGGAGAGGGAATTTAATTGGAAGACAGAGACATGACTAGGTGAAGTGCTGATTAAATGAGAGGACCAAAACCATGTAGCCTGTCTCTGTTTTACTTCCCAACATCCGATCATAATCAGGGGCTCTGGTGATAAAGGCAATTACATGACTTCAACAAGCAGAGGACAACAATGGAGCCAATGGAGGAACAGAATGATTAGACCTAATTGTCTATGTACATGACTGCATTAGGACATCCGCAGCCAAAAACACAGCAGGGTAATACTTTCATGTTCTGTTTCCAGTACTCATGACAGCATTGAGTTTGCACTGGCCTGTCCCTTTGACCTCCTATTTGTTTCTGAGAGAAAACCTATAAGATCAGTTCTGTGCAAAATGGAAAAGAGGGAATGTTGTGTAAAAAAGGCCTGTTTTAGCAAGATCGCAGCCATACGAGCTATAATCAGTGAGCTCTGCTTTAAGTCATAAGTGATCCAGTCGGTGGTATGTAGAGAGCTACTCAATGTCTTTGTAGTCAATTCTGCCATGTGAGAAATGAAGAAATGAATGTCCTCCTTGAGTACAAACAACTGTCTCTCTAAAGGCTGTAAGTCCTCTCAGAATAGAGCGTAACTAATGAGACAAAATTACCTGAATATTGTTGTTTTTTTAGAGATTTAAAGGATTGCAAGTGTGAAGGCCTCATTGTATCACCAGAAGAACATCTTGCCTGCATCAAGCTGAGCCGTCTGCACACCTTAAGCTGTGTTTCGCTGACCTCTGGTGGTGATATAACGACACAGTCCGACATGAGTGCGCGTCAATTATCTGCAACAACGGTCCTTTCAGATTTAACACTTTATAATAACTACACACTATAAAGCATTAAAGTATGAGTAAACACTTAATTCATCATTTATTAAAGCATTGTTCCTACATTAATAATTCATTAGTAAGCAGTTCATAACAACAGTTATAAACGTTTTATTCTTGATTAATAAGCTCGTCTATTATGTGTTCCTACATTAATAATTCATTAGTAAGCAGTTCATAACAACAGTTATAAACGTTTTATTCTTGATTAATAAGCTCGTCTATTATGTGTTTCATTATTGCGTTTTCATACTTTATAAACGATGGATTCCCCATTTGTAAATGAAGTATTATATATTTTACAAACCAATTATTAAGGAGTTGTAGATGATTAATAACATCATTTATAAAGTGTTAGTAATTTATTTAGATGTACATTATTCATGCATTTATATATATAATGGTTAGGGACTATGTTAATATATGCTTTATAAACGCATATTAATACTGCAATTCATGATTAATTCATGATTTATTAAGGTAGTTACTACTCGTTAGTAAAGTATTTTGTGTGTCCTCATCTAAAGTGAGGACTATTTATGCCTTACAAAGCATTTATTAAGTGTTTTGTGTGACCTCATCTAAAGTGAGGACTATTTATGCCTTACAAAGCATTTATTAAGTATTTTGTGTGACCTCATCTAAAGTGAGGACTATTTATGCCTTATAAAGCATTTATAAATGACATTGAAAGGCCAGCAGTGCCTCAAAACACATCGTTTTTGAACAGAACAGGCAAATAGACACAACACAAAGTGATCAAAAACATATTAATATTTATTGCAAGATGCAAACAATATACTGTTAAATACAAACCTCTCCGCCATTAATTCATGTAAGAAACAAACAAACAAAGACATTCTCCTTCAGGAGAACATGGCTGCATACAAAACATTTGTAAATATACGACTGGAGCTAACCAGGAGCTTTGCCTATTAGTTTACATTTACTTATTAAATTATTCATTTGTGTGTGTGTGTGTGTGTCCTTATCATATCTCAAACTTGGGTTTATGGGGACCCAAAGGGGTGCAGCATCGAATGTGCTGCGCTTTGGCCAGATGGTGGCGCTATAAAAACAAACTTTACGTTTTGGCCTTTTACTTTTGAACTGTAAGTCACTCGTTTGCGTCAAGATTTTCTGCAATTTTTCACGACTCATCAGTTAATACAGCAGCGTCCTGTGGAACACACTTTTCTTCGTGAGGTGCACCGACGATCAAACAAAAGGTATTTTTCTCGGGGAAATTCCACATAAGGAGTAGCTGCGAAAACCGTGTCTAAATAGGCTTCTGGCCCTCGTACACAGGCACGAGAAATAGCAACTTTAACAGTGTCATAGTTGGTGCCATGCTGGTCCAGTTCTGACTCATACATGTGCATATGGGCTTATAAGGGGTTAGGTGTGACTGGAATGTAACTAAGTACATTCCCACTCTGCATAATAAGTATCTTGATGTGTGGTATAGTAGAGAGTTCCCAGAGCCTCTGAGCATGTGCCCGTTCAGAATGCACATTACTCTCTACTGGAAGTGCTGCTTGCAGTGTTTTTGAGAAACCAGCATCAGGTTGGTTGTAACGTTGGTATATTCAGCTTTCAGAGGCAAAAGTGAACTGCAGTCAATGAGCTTATTGAGTTTATACTGTGCATAAATGTACATAACACATATATTCAAATATCACAAAAATGGCAGTATTTAAGAATATTATATATTTCTATAACATGCTGTTGTTATATAGTTTTGTACCATAAAGTATTGTTCTTAATAGTATCTATTTCTTAATAATATCTATATAACTATTATTAATATACTAACAACTGCACAAACACAAATCTCCCAGATTATTATATTTCTTTCTTTCTTTGTGTTTTGTATACGCTTCGTAATTTTGAATAAATATTTTATTGTGAGGAAATAAGGGTGATTCCTTATTCATTTACATACTACAGTTTCACAAAACATAATTCCTTTTTTAGTTGTTCTTTTTAATACTTGGCATAAACAAACTGAAAATAGCATATGTCGCTTGAATCTCTCTCTGGGCTGCATAGTTGTAATTCATATTGTACATAACTATTGCTGCCAGTTCTTACCTTCCCCCACCCTGATCAGCTTCACCTGTTCCTAATCCCCCCCTCCTCCTGCCGAAAGTATTTAGTCTGTGGAAAGGTCCAGAAATGACCTCCTAACGTCTATTCCGAAGCAGTGTTCCGTGACCTCGATGGAAATGTCATGAGGCCAAGGAGAGATGAGAAGGAGAATTCATTGAGTTTTATAAACTTAGTTCGGGAACAAGGACCACGCCCCGAAGTATTTAAGCACAACGAACCTGTTCACATCCTCCACATGTCGTGTGATTCCCGAGCAAAAAAATCAAAACCTTAACCGCTTACCTTGGAACATGGACCTGGAGCGCACCCTCACTCCTTCCGACAACGACCTGTTCGAAGAAGATCAGCTAACTCCAGCAGTCCCGAAGATCCCACCTTCTCCCATTATCTTTCGCTGCTATCAACCATCCACGTTCCTCGTGGCTCTTGACATGTAGCCACTCATTAGCCCACCTTTCCCCATATTCAGAATCAGTCCAATCTACTCGGAAATATTCAGGAAAAAAGAGACTCATCATAGAGCTCTCATCCCCCCACAGCTCCACCATCCCAGGCATCACCAGCCTAATCCCCAGCCAGGAGTACTCGATGCAGTACACCACAATTGTTCACGCCGCATCCCTCCTCCACCTCGCAGGTCAAGGTGCCTGGCTGTCTAAGGCAGACGTCACCAGCGCCTTCAAAGTACTTCCCATCCACCTTGACTACTGGCACCTCTTCGGTTTCCTCTGAAGGGTGCTTATTACTTTGCAGTGCACCTGACCTTTGGGTGCAAGAGCAGCCCAAACATTTTTGATTGCCTATCCGAAGCACTCTGCTGTATCCTGACAAATAGTCATCAGCATGACTCCCATTAGTTTATGACTGTATAAAAGTAATGATTGAACCTGTGTAAGATAGGCGTATCGTTTGTTTTCATGGACGACCGAATGGTGCGTCACTTTAAATGTTGCTGCTATAAGGAATTGTGAGGCGGCATTATCTTCTGTCCTTTGACAACGGAAGGTCCAATGTATCGTATGCTGAAGGAAGGAAGGAATTCAAACAGCTCTTATCATGGCGGTTACTTATACACTTCCGGGTCATTTCACTTTTTTACTTCCTCATAGAATGTGTTCACCTTTGTCTCCATTTCTTCTTAGTACCTCCGTGTCTAGCGTTTGTGTTTCTGTGATCAAAATCTGTGATCTTGGTAATCTGCTCTTTGACCTGTTGCTGGATTTGTTCGCCTGTTCTGACTGCCTGTACTGAACCTCTGCAAGTAAAGACGGCTTTTTGAAACTGTCCTGGTCTTGAGTGCCGCTTTTCAGTCCTTGCCTCAGTGGTGGCTTCGGCCCAAACAGTTAAATGTGCAATGTGTGAACCAAAAACTGAACTTGTCAAACCTGTCAAAACTTAACATTAGATTTCTATCTATATGCTTTGAAGAAGATATTAAACAACATGACAACACTTTCAAATAGTTCCCTTGTTTATTATCAGCAATTAGTCAAATACATATAAACAAACAGTAGGAAAAGGAGAGTTCATCAGCGACTTTGTTTTTGTTTTTTTGTTTTTTTTTGCATAACAATTTGTGCAGTAAAAAAAGGAAACACGTTATGGTACATGAGCAATAGATAAATAAAAAAAAGAAATATTTAGCATGTTATTTACAACTCATATTCCAAGAGATATAAATGAAACATTCCATCAACTTACTAGCAACAAACTCCACAGAATATTAAACTGCCATTCTCTGGCAATGATATGACGTCTCATAAGGATAAATAATGTCGTGTTCAGTTTGCGTGGCTGAACTTTGAGCTTTAAAGCTCTTGTCAATAAATACAGTGATTCTTGTAAATGATTCTACTGAACAGTTTCTTTCCTGGTGTATTATGGGCCATCAATAACAAATCAATAACTTGAATGTATTTTTGCAGACTTGACATATTGGTGTAAAAGAAAACAAAAAACCTGTTGATGACTCAAACCTGGTGGCTTAACATCATGTCTGGGATGTCCCAGAGACCAAACCTGATTTGGGCACTTCCTGTCAACAATGGCCAACAAAGTGTCAATTCCAAGGCAACATTCATGTGGCATCCAAGACACCCAAGTGTACTGTGGGACATTTGAATCAAGAATGATGGACAACTAGTAACCAAAGTAACAGGTCAATGGGAAGTGTTATTTCTAAATACCCTGTGATGAACACTGTGTCCAGGCTGCTAACAAGAACAAACAGTGGAATTTGTTTCTGCTTCCATTATTTAAAAAGCTAAATACCCGGAAAACACAATGGGATCGCATTTTATTTCCTGACATTACAAGTTGACACGGATCAGTGAATTGCTCCATTAAAAGAAATCTCTGACCCACAAAACATATTGGGATACATGGGATAGTCCTCCAAATCTAACTATAAAGTAAGAAATCTATCTGTGTGTGTGTGTGTGTGTGTGTGTGTGTGTGTGTGTGTGTGTGTGT